>NW_026705403.1:300000-576108 GCF_029867415.1 Vicia villosa | reverse complement strand
TTTTAAGCTTATTTAAATCGCGAGCTTAAATTAATAATCCTTTCATAATGACCTCCTTAGCAAATGATATCCACAAAACTTGTGTATCATGTTCTCCTGTTTCTAAAATACATATTTGACTATGTGATTTGCCTTTGCCCTTTTTTATTGTAAACTCTTCTTTAAAACTTTGTCTTTTGCAGTCCAACACTTCATTTTTTTTTACCCCATTCAGCTTTTAGCATTTAAAATAACAATCTCATTGTGATAGTAATACTACAATTTGAGGCGTGAACATCTATAATCTATCTTAATATATCTATCTTAATATAAGAAAGGGATATACGGGAGAAATTTCTATATTACCCTTTATTTGTTAAAAACCATGTGTTCAAAATGGGAACATTTTATATAATATTTTTACTTTTTTTAATCGGGTATAAGATATTTGATTTAGCTAATTAGTTGCTGGTATTATACAGTGATTAGTTGTTTTTTTCTTTTCTTTCTAACAAGAGTTTTTAAAATCTATTTCTTTTTCAAGTCCACCAAACTTTGTATTTTTTATGTATACTTGTGTACAACAGTTTCATTACACAATGTCTAATCTTATGTAAGTTCTATTTTTATTTTTTTCCATATACTCTGGTCACTTTCTTATACACTTTGTTTATTTAGGTCTCATGCTCGAGAACAGGGATGGACCCAGAAATTTTATTTTGTGGGGGCGAAATTTAAATAAAATTGTAACACCAATATATATATATATATATATATATATATATATATATATATATATATATATATATATATATATATATATATATATATTTAAAAGTTATTAAACTTTCTTATCCTTAAAATAATTGAGATATCCCTTTTTAGGATACTTTAAAAGACATACATGGTCCTCTCACATGAGTGAATATCTCTTATGCATAATGATTATAAACTTGTATAGAAAAAATTACATTGAAACAAATTTACATGTACAATAAAAAGTTGATTAATTAAATTGTAGTGGGGCCATTGCACCCACATGCTGGGCTTTGAGTCCGTCGCTGCTCGAGGGACTGTACAATCTGGTCTCTTTCTAAAACACTTCACTTTTCTGGACCTCATGTTTGATAGATTATATACGTTATAGTCTCATTTTAGTTTGAGTATGAACCTAGTCATTTGTGATTGGGTCGGATAGGAACCCGAGTATGGATTGATCACTGGGTTGAAGCAAGCAGGCTGGTCCAAGACATGCTCATCTAGTGGATGATAACATCACCTCAATACGCATGCATAACTTTAAGAGTAATAGAGTGAATACTTAGCTACGAGTTTATGAATAGCTTAGAGCTAACTTAGATATTAGTTCAAGCATATATGAGCTTACACTGACAGGTGTCAGTCACTACAGCTACTATATATACTAATATCTTGTAACTCATTCAGTTAGAGAATTCAGTTACAATCTATAACAAACTCTCTCTCTCTCTCTCTCTCTCTCTCTCTCTCTCTCTCTCTCTCTCTCTCTCTCTCTCTCTCTCTCTCTCTCTCTCTCTCTCTCTCTCTCTCTCTCTCTCTCTCTCTCTCTCTCTCTCTCTCTCTCTCTCTCTCTCTCTCTCTCTCTCTCCTCTATGCTTAGTTTACATTTCTCTAATATGGTATCATGAGCTTATGATCCATCGCGACCATGGCTTCTCTTATGCCTTCGTCCGCTTCCTCTCTAGATGAAAACTCATCTACACAACCACCAATGTCTTCTACTCTGAAAAACACATTCAAAATATTCGCACAACATATCAGTATCAAATAGGACAACAATAACTTCCTCTCATGGAACCAGTAGGTTAAAGGTATTATTTGCATTCACAAACTTCACCGGCATCTGGTGAATCCGGTGATTCCTCCTCGTTTTCTCACGATGGAGGATCACGCTTCTGATCTGGAAAATCCAATGTATCTCCTTTGGCATTAAGAAGATTCTCTTCTCTTCACTTGGCTCCCAACGACGCTCTCCAATGTCGTTCTTCCACGTGTTGTCAAATGCGTTCATGCTCATGAGGTGTGGTCCATCATGAATCAGTTCCAACATACGCAGATCTATGCGGAATCTCGTCAACTTCATTACGAGTTTCGTAGTATGAAGAAAGGTGATTGTACGATCTCACAATATCTAGGTTGTATTCAACAAATCGCTGACATATTGGAGTCGATCGGAGATCCGGTGTCTCACCGTGATTAATTGGAGACGATTCTTGATGGATTACCACTAGAATATCAAGCCCTAGCTTCAATCATTCAATACCGTGATGAACCATGTGCTCTTGTTGTTGCTGAAACTATGTTGCTCTCTCATAAAGCAAGATTTTAACGTGCACCTCGTGCTGCATCTCTAGATTCTATTTCTCTTAACCTCACTCAAGGTACGATATCACCTACTGTGAATTCCATTGTGTCCACTTTGTCTGACTCCACTACACAGGAATCTGCACCATTATTTGAGCAATCTCAAGGGAGGTGTGGTGATAAATCTTCTAAGTATAGAGGTGGTGGTCGCAACGGTGGAAGAAATCGTATTAAGTGCCAGATTTGTTCCAAATCTGGTCATGATGCAAAATTTTGTTACTATAGACTTGTAGTGCAACCTTCCAATTCCAATCAGAGGTGTGCACCTATGATGCCTATGCAATCACCTTGGTTTCAAGGTGCTTCCTCTCAGCAAGCTCCCAATTAGTGGATTACACCATAATTTACTCCTTGGCGTGCATTTACTATTGCACCTAGACCAGACAAGCAACCTCAAGTTTACTTTGTTGGTTCAAAGATAGGTGTAAGTTAACCAGCAGCTTCTCCTTGGTATGCAGATTCAGGTGCTACACACCATGTTACTCATTCTGCAGAGAATTTTCTGGACAACATCTCTACCTCTGGCTCTGACCACGTAACACTTGTCAATGGGCAAGGTTTGTCAATCACTGATCTTGGACACTCTTCCTTTTACTCGCCACACAAGCCATGTGTCATGTAACACCCCTTTTCTAAACCCCAAATATAACCAATATTTCACAGAGTAAGCATGCATAAATTAAAAAGGGCGTCACATGTTATTTTCATCAAAATGAAAACCTAGAACAATCACACAAACATTCATAATATGCACTAATCATATTGTAACCCAATTTGAAAATCTCATGCTTTCATACATTATGCATAAACGCTTGCGGAAAACAACAGGATTTGCTATCACCTAAATTCAATGAATATATCCCATATTATATTCATCTACCAATTCCAAAGTAACACCAACAACCATGTTACTTGAAATTCACAATCTTGGCTACATAGCCTTTAAACAACGTATCCAAGATATCAAACAAAACATAGAAAATAATAATATCCAAACATAAGCATAAGTCTAAAGAAACCCCCTAAGTGTTACATGATCAGAGCATATGACTCTCTACCTAATCAAACAACAAACTCAGAAGCTCTTCGGCTAAACCACGAACAAGCTACTACATGTCTGAACCTGCACGTTACCAACAAAGGGTAACATTCAAACAGAAGGGTGAGAATTTAAATTACTATAGATAAACATCATATGGGAAATGTAAAATACAACAAGAATACATTTCAAGAATTCATCACTCTTCCCATAAACATGCATCATATACAATTAATCGAGATTCATATGTTCATGTCATACAACATGGCTCATTCAATTCCAAGTGATCAAACATGATTATTAAACAATGTACATAATCATATTTTACCAACATATAGGTTCTAAGTACATATCCTTTTCAACAACATTTACGAAGTAACAATTGTATACAAACATAATCATATTCTAAATATACAAGTTATCTTCACATAATCCCATATACATGTTTTCCAAATATATAGACATGTACAAAATTCATCGATGTATCGCAAATATGAACATATATCACCAAATGCACATATCCCTCTCTATCCCAATTCACAAAGCATCATAGAATATATTTACATCATTGGATTCATATCATTTATACCACAAGTATACAAGTAGTCACCTTTCTCATTACATGCATCATCATCAATCAAATATGATTCACATGCCCACATACATATATATATATATATATATATATATATATATATATATATATATATATATATATTCACATCTTCATCACATATGTTTCAATCACATATATCACATCAATAACACATCAACAACAAATCAATAATTCATATCAAATGAATCACCAAGTCCACATATATGCATATCCACAACATCATTCCACACAATTCATATCACATAAATCACACCCACAATAACATTTTACACCGACACGTGCGACTCAAGTGTGACTCAATGCGATATGCATGTGGGTCCCATCCCTTATCATTTCCGGTCACGCCGATTGTCTTTCCTTTATAGACTAGATAACCACCTCAAAGCTCTATACGGCGTTAAGCTTTCAAACCCCATTCCCGATAGGTTTGGGACAAGCAAATAATCTTCGCAAGATTACCCGACATTGCCACTTTCAAAGACTCATGCTAGTGTAAGTGTGCAACAAAATAAGACTCATGCATTTAAGATGCTCTCTATCTCTTAAACTACACAATCACATCTTTTCCAACATTGCACAATATACACAACATGACTTCAATACCAAACAATGCATCACTCAACACACATCAATCAATCACATGTATTCAAGTCTAGCATCATCATTATTCAATCCACATCTCGATACATACACATTTAAATGATCATTATCAACAAGACAAATTCAAATAGTATATATATATATATATATATATATATATATATATATATATATTCATCCCAACATATCATGGATATTACATCACTTAACACATCTATGAATATTAGTCACAAGTCATTAATTCATAATGTACACATAAGTAATCACATGTTATCCATATATTAACAACAAAATTAAACCATTCAACATCAACCAAGTCTATTCTATCATATAGATTATCTCATTAGCTTCCTAACGTTTCGAATGGCGCATAAAACATAGTTACGGATCAAAAGTTATGGTCTTTACAAAATCTGCCAGAAAAATTAGATAAGCTGTGGGTTTGCTCAGGTCGACCCATGAGTCGACTCATGCTGGAAAAACCCAGATTGTTGCCTTTGCGGGTTTGCTGAGGTCGACCCTGGCTTCTGTATAGGTCGACTCATGCTGCGTAAAAACCCAAAAATCACCATTTTCCTTCCCCATTCACTTCATACCACAACCACTAACCCTTATACAATTTATACATAAATTGACAGCAATTTAGCACACATATAAGGTTCATAAACATGTTTCTAACCATGGGTTCACATACAAACATCATCAAACATGCTTTGATTCACAAAATCTTATGAAATCTACCAAACCCTAACATTTTCCATATCCATGAAATTGAAAGATGAAGAGATTACACAAACAACAAATTACCTAATCATGTAATCTATATTAACTTGGATTCTAACCCTTACATCAAGTTAATCTCCTCCTATCTTCAAGAATCTCACAAAATCCTCTTCTCTTCTCTTCTCTCTTCTACTCTTCTTTTTCTTCAAAAGCTACTGTTATGAAAAATGACCTAGCTCTTCTTACTATATCTTTTCTCTAATTTGGGCTTAACTCAAGTATTACCCAACCTCCTTATTTCACTAATTAGGCCCAATAACATATTATCCCATTAGTAACTCTATTCACTCAAATAACACAAATACACATATAATTAAATATTCAAATAATCATTATACCACATAATAATTAATTAAAATAAATAATTATTAAAAACACCAAATAAAGCTAATTAAATAAATATCTAATAAAATTAGGATGCTACATGTCACACTCACACTAAAGAATTTATTGCTAGTACCACAAATCACAAAGAATCTCATCTCAGTTAGCCAATTTGTTAGAGACAATCATGTCTATTTTGAATTTCATCCTGATACATTTTTGGTTAAATCTCAGGCTACTTCTGAAGTGTTGCTTCAAGGTGCTCTTGGCAAAGATGGCTTATACTCCTTTGGATCTCTTCAGGCCATAACCTCTCCCTCTCCTAGGCATAATACACCTATTATTCACACACTCACTTGCAATAATTCTCTTTCCAACAATTTTACTTCTAGTTTCAATCTCCCCATTCCTCAACAATCTAAATTTGATTTTTGTGTTGCTTGGGTAAAGTACATAGACTGCCATCTACTGCTTTATTACTAATTATCATGCACCTTTTAATCTTATATTTCCTAATGTCTGGAGGCCTGCACCCATGCTTTCTAATACTGGTTTTAAGTATATGCTCACTTATGTTGATGCACACACCAAGTTCACATGGATTTTCCTCCTCAAACTGAAATTTGAAGTGATTTATGTCTTTACTAACTTTCTGACTTTTGTGAAAACTTAGTTTAAGTGCATTGTCAAAACAGTTGAGACTGATGAAGGGTGGGAGTTTCAGCCTCTCACACCTTTACTCATTAAGCAATGAGCTGTTCACAGGCTCACTTATCCACACACTCACTACCAAAATGGGTATGTGAAAGGAAGCACAAACATGTGGTGGAGACTAGATTAATACTTCTTGCCCATGCATCTCTTCCCTTAAAATTTTGGGATCATGCATTTCTTGCAGCTACTTATTTAATCAACCTTATGCCTACTCCTGTTCTAGACATGAACTCTCCTTACAAACTTCTACACCAGTCTGAACCTGTCTATAGGTTCTTAAAGATCGTTAGGTCTGCCTGCTACCCTCACCTCAGGCCCTACAACTCTAATAAATTCACCTACCTCTCCAAAGAATGTCTCTTCTTGGGTTACTGCATTCAACGCAAGGGATACAAGTGCCTTGCAGCTGATGGTAGGCTGTTCATCTCAAAGGATGTGATCTTCAATGAGATCAGATTCCCTTATGCTGATATGTTTCCTTCAAAAACTGTTGCTGCTTTCCCACCTCCTCCTATTATTATGCATGTCCCTGCCACCTTTTCTTATCCTACAGTCTTTTTTCTCAGCCTACACCAGTCAACCCTACTGCATCAAGAACTTCTACAACACCTAGCTCTTCTGCATCCCACTCATCTATCACAAACTCTACCCCTGCAGTTGTTTAAGCTCCTTCCTCATTTTTTCCAGTCAACTCAAGCTCTCCACAGCAGTTATCTTATACTACTCTCAATTCACCCAATGTTATATCCACTATCTCTTCTTCAACTTCAGCTTCCCTCTCTCTTGAGTTTGCTTTTCCAACTATTCCACTTAATCCAAATAATATTCATCACATGACTATATGAGCCAAAGATGGAATTGTTATGACCAGACTGCATTCCACTCTTTTGCTCACTAAGGTGGAACCTACTTCCTACAAGACAACTCTCAAGGATCCCAACTGGCTTGAAGCCATGCAAGTTGAGCACACATCCTTGCTAAATAACCACACTTGGGCTCTTACTTAATTACCTCCAAATAGGAAAGCTATTGGGTGCAAATGGGTATTCAGGATCAAACAAAATCCTGATGGCACAATCCAAAAGTACAAAGTTAGATTGGTGGCCAAAGGGTTTCATCAAGTTCATGGCTTTGATTTTAAGGAAACATTCTCCCCTGTGGTTAAACCTAGAAAAAAAGACGATCCACCTTTTCTCGGCTAACAAACACATGGAATTATTCACTCTGAGCCTTTTCAACGTTCATCAAGGTTATTCGAAGATTTTAAGGGAATACTTTGCATGCTCCAACCATCTGAATCAAGATATGTTTGTATGGGGCTTCTGTTAGAACAAGATTTGTTCTGATCAATTATCTTAGTTTTGATGATAACAATAATATGAATTTTGCTTAAGATAATATGGTACTCTAATCCAATGCAATTTCCTTTTCAGGAAATATATAAAGAGTATGCATAATTCAGCGCTCAGAAGCTTTGTCTCAAAGGGTTCAGCATGCAACATCAGAACATGGTCTGGCAAGACATCAGAAGATGGTCGAAGCAGAATCAGAACATGGGTCTATGGAAGCATCAGAAGAACATGAGATCAGAAGCACTGAAGTTCTGATGGTATCACGCACAGAAGCACTTCAAGGTCAGAAGATCAGAAGATGCTTTGCACCAAGCTGTTTGACTCTGATGATATTCAAACGTTGTATTCACAAACATCAGATCAGAAGGAAGTACATGTGGCAGGCTACGCTGACTGACAAAAGGAACGTTAGAAGCTATTAAAGGCAACGTCAGTAGACACAGCGTGAACAAGGCTCGAGGTAGTTGACAAAAGCGTATAACATTAAATGCGATGCTGTACGGAACACGCAAAGCATTAAATGCACTCAACGGTCATCTTCTCCAATGCCTATAAATATGAAGTTCTGATGAGAAGCAAGGTTAACGAACTAACACAAATTCTGTGAATATTAACTTGCTGAAACACTGTTCTATTCAAAGCTCAGAATCTTCATCTTCATCAAAGCTCACTACATTGCTGTTGTAATATATTAGTGAGATTAAGCTTAAACGTTAAGAGAAATATCACAGTTTGTGATTATAGCTTTTAAGAAGCAATTGTAATACTCTTAGAATTGATTACATTAAGTTGTAAGGAACTAGAGTGATCGTGTGGATCAGAATACTCTAGGAAGTCTTAGAGGTTATCTAAGCAGGTTGTAACTAGAGTGATCGTGTGGATCAGAATACTCTAGAAAGTCTTAGAGGGTATCTAAGCAGTTGTTCCTGGAGTGATCAGTGTGTGATCAGAAGACTCTGGAAGACTTAGTTGCTGACTAAGTGGAGAACCATTGTAATCCGTGCGATTAGTGGATTAAATCCTCAGTTGAGGTAAATCATCTCTGCGGGGGTGGACTGGAGTAGTTTAGTTAACAACGAACCAGGATAAAAATAACTGTGCAATTTATTTTTATCGGTCAAGTTTTTTAAAGCTACACTTATTCAAACCCCCCCCCCTTTCTAAGTGTTTTTCTATCCTTCAATTGGTATCAGAGCGCCGGTTCTAAGGTGCAAGCACTTAACCGTGTTTAGAAAAGATTCAGGAAGAGAAAAACGCTTCAGTAAAAGATGGCTGATGAAACTGCAAAGTCTACATCTACATCTGGCTCTGCTGAGCAACACAACGGTAACAATGGTTATACTAGACCGCCGGTATTTGATGGTGAAAACTTTGAATACTGGAAAGATAAACTGGAAAGTTACTTTCTTGGTCTAGATGGTGATCTATGGGATCTTCTGGTGGATGGTTACAAACATCCGGTAAATGCCAGTGGCGTAAAGCTGACAAGGCAAGAAATGAGCGATGATCAGAAGAAGCTTTTCAGGAATCATCATAAATGCAGAACTGTTTTGCTGAATGCTATCTCTCATGCTGAGTATGAGAAGATATCTAACAGGGAAACGGCCTATGACATATATGAGTCCTTGAAAATGACTCATGAAGGAAATGCTCAAGTCAAGGAGACTAAAGCTCTCGCTTTAATCCAGAAGTATGAAGCCTTCAAGATGGAGGATGATGAAGACATTGAAAAGATGTTTTCAAGATTTCAAACTCTTACTGCTGGATTGAGAGTTCTTGACAAGGGATACACCAAGGCTGATCACGTAAAGAAGATCATCAGAAGCTTACCCAGAAGATGGGGTCCTATGGTGACTGCATTTAAGATTGCGAAGAATCTAAATGAAGTCTCTTTGGAAGAGCTGATCAGTGCCCTGAGGAGTCATGAAATTGAACTGGATGCAAACGAGCCTCAAAAGAAAGGTAAGTCTATTGCATTAAAATCCAATATCAAGAAATGCACTAACGCTTTTCAGGCTAGAGAAGAAGATCCTGAAGAATCAGAATCTGAAGAAGAAGATGAACTGTCCTTGATCTCCAGAAGGCTAAATCAACTCTGGAAGAACAAGCAAAGGAAGTTCAGAGGCGTCAGAAGTTCAAAGAAATTTGAACGTGGAGAATCTTCTGATGACAGAAGATTTGACAAGAAGAAGGTCATGTGCTATGAATGCAATGAGCCTGGACACTTCAAGAATGAATGTCCAAAACTTCAGAAGGAAAATCCCAAGAAGAAGTTTCATAAGAAGAAAGGTCTTATGGCAACCTGGGATGAGTCAGAAGATGATTCAGACTCTGAAGATGAGCAGGCTAACTGTGCGCTGATGGCGACAGAAGATGACGAATCAGAATCTACATCAGAATCAGATTCTGAAGAGGTATTTTCTGAACTTACTAGAGATGAGTTAGTTTCCAGTCTAACAGAACTTCTGGAATTCAAGTCTCAGATTAGTCTCAAATACAAAAAGCTGAAAAAGCTATTTGAATTTGAAACAAAGAAGCTTGAGTTGGAGAATTCTGAATTAAAAGAAAAACTTTTAAAATTATCCAATAATGTTGGATCTCCTTCTGATTCAGAAAAATCCACTCCTAGTCTAAACCATATTCTGAAAGAATATGATTTAAGTTTCAGGAAGTTCTTATCTAGAAGTATTGGCAGAAGTCAGCTAGCTTCTATGATATATGCTGTGTCTGGAAACAATAGAGTCGGCATTGGTTTTGAGGGTGAAACCCCATACAAACTTGAACCTGTTGATAAAATGAAAATCACATACAAGCCATTGTATGATCAGTTCAAGTATGGCCACTCCCATGATATTAGGCACACTTCACATGCTCAAAGTTTTCACATAACACACACCAAAAAGCATGTGACATAACCTAGGAAATATCATGAAACTCATATTAAGAATTATCATGTTGTTCCTCCTTCTGCTTACAATGTTAAACCCAAGTTCAATCAGAACTTGAGGAGAACTAACAAGAAAGGACCCAAGAAGATGTGGGTACCAAAGAAAAAGACTATTTCTTTTGCAGATTCTCTTGGCGACAAAGAAGATAAAAGTCAACATGTCATGTCACCTGGACTCAAGTTGGTCTCAACACTTGAAGGGAAGAAGGACTGTTTTCCAAGTTCTGGTACTTAAATCTGTTGAAGAAACTATGTTCGTAGGAGATCAGAAAAGAAAGTTTATTAGTCTTGGAACCATCCGTTTTGTTTGTTTCTAAAGCAATGGTGTTTCGTTCTTGATTATTCTGAATGCTCTAAATGCTACAGAATATACAATATTGAAACATTGATTGTGGACGAATCAATAAATATCTGGTTTGATGATAAACTTGTTTCTGATGAAACAAAGCAGCTTAAGAATTTCTGCAGATACAGTTTTGTCTTATCAGAAGCTGCAGAACAAAGAAGTGAATCTCCAGAAGCTGTGTATATCAGAAGTAATGGATCAGAAGATCATTCAGATTTACATCAGCATACTTCAGAAGGAGTGTTTCCAGAAGAGAAATTTGATCAACTCAGAAGCAGCAATCAAAATCTGTACGCGTAAAGTATATTCTATTTACAGCGGTCTGCTACTCTCTGATGATGCACACGTGTCTGTATGATGTGTACAAAGCGTGCAGTTGAAAAGACGCCGACCTAGGTAACTGCTTTAAATCATTTCTTTTACCACGATCTCTCTCCTCACGTCACTCGTCATTTAATGAAAATGATTTCTTTTGATTCTGAAACTATTCATTTTGTTTATTTATTCTTTTTCATTCTCTATTTTATATTCGTCTCCTTATATTCTTTTCAAATCATATCATATATCTTTTTCGCTCCCTTGTCTCTCTTTCTTCTTGCATTCTCTCGTTTGAAAAGTTCTTAGCCGTTTTCTAAAACCCTAATCGAAAACCCAGTTTTCTTTTCTTGTTCGTCTTTTGTTCATTCTGCATCCATGGCTGCCTTCTCATCCCAAAATGTTGATACATCTGTTCCTCACCATCTCCAAGAAGAAATTTTGCAACTTACTCCTGTTGTTGCATGCTCTATTCCCAAGGACAAATTAGAAGTTCTATGTGAACTTATTGTTGATTTTGACAACCTTGAAGAACATGAATTTCATCTTAAAGAAGACATCATCTTTCAAGGATGGACCTCGTTGTTTGCTGAGTTCGTTGGCCCAGTTTATCCGGATCTTGTCAAGGAGTTCTGGGCACATGCTCTGGTTGCTCCAAAATCAATACTTTCTTTCGACCATGGAAAGTTTGTTGTTATTACTGAAAACATCCTAAGAGTGATGTTTGATCTGAAAAACCCTGAAGGGGCTTTTGAGATTGATCAAAGGGCAGATTGGGGAGATGTTCTATCCACTCTCTATCCAAATGTCAAGGAAACAAAAAGCGTCAAGGATTTGAGAGATGTCTACAAAATCTGGACAAAGATCCTTCTTGGGTGTTTCTACCATAGGAAAGGAACACATGCCTCGGATTTCATCAATAATGAGCAAAGGTATATTCTTTATTGCATTGCCACTAAGAAGAAGGTTGATGCGATCTACATCATCTTCAACCATTTGTGGAAAGCAGTAAAGGATTCCAGAAACGCTTTCAGAGAAAAAGGTGGAACAATCATTCCTTTTGGAAGGATTATTTCAAATCTTTTGGTGCATTCAAAGATTGTTGAAAGCTTGGAATCTGAAGGTATTGTGAAAGACCTTGCTGTCACATCTGGGGCTTGTTTGAATGCATTCACTTTGAAGAAGATGAAAGTAATTAAGGCTATCAGTAAGACTCCCCAACCTCTTGCTGATACAAGAATCAGAAGAGCACCTGTTCTTGCTGAGTTTGAAACTTTCTTCAACTGTGAGGTACCTGTAGTCAGAACTAGGTATCTGTTATCACAAGAAGAAAATAAATATCTCAAAAATCAAGAGAAGGGTGCTCCAATGAAAATAAATAAGAAGAAGGAAGAAAGGACTAAAAGAAAGCATGATTATCCTTCTGCTGTCTCTAAGAAACAAGATGTTTCTAAAGAGGTCATTGCAAAGGTTGCTAAGTCTGTCTCTGATGAGTTTGAGAAGAAAGGGAAAGAAGCTGTTGAGAAGAAGAAAACAAGAAAAAGGAAGATGATTCTTCAAGAGTCTGATGAAGAAAATGTCTCTCAAGAGGCTGAGAATCAATCAGAAGTTCTGACATATGTCAGAAGGAAAGAAATCTCTAGCGGCAAAGCAAAGATTATTGAAGAGCCGAAGAGTAAGAAGCAAAAGAAGACTGAGGATGTGGCCAAAGCTTTTCTGAGAGGTTCCAAAGGTATATGCATTTCTGAACCTGATTCTGCTCCTGCTGTTCGTTCAGAAGTTGCACCAATAGAGGTTGTCCCTACACCTGAACCAGAAAAAGCCACATCAGAATCACCTGTTTTTGTCCATGTTCTTACACCTCCATCTTCTCCTATAACCATTCCTTCCTCTCCACCTACCATCAATCCTGTTCTGGATATACCACCCCTTCAAACTCTCTTTCCATCTCAACCTTCTCCCAATGCCACCTTTGAACATACTCCCTCCACCTCTCAAAACAACCTTTGTGATTCTCCTCTTCCAACCTCTGCATCACATGAGCAGCTGCTCCGTGATTGCAACTACACTCCCAAGCCTCGTCCTGAAGCTGAAGTGGTAGTGTTAGATTCTGATACTGAAGCAGAATCTTCTTATAGGTTGGATAGAGAACCTCATCCGTACTTCACTTCCAACCCTGCCTTTTCAAAAACCCAAATAAAATTCCGCCCTGTATACCCTATTGGTGTAGTTTTTGAAAAAATAAAGAGGAATCTCAGAAGTATCTTTGATACTCTCAGAATTGCTGAAAGTTCTGGATTGAATGATGTTGCTATGTGGAACTTCTGGAGGATCTTTCGCAGAGAATCAGATGCTCTGTTTTTAGAACTTCAGGAAGCCTGTGTAGCTGCTGCCCCACGGCCTCGTGGAATTCTGAGGAATTATGAAGACTTCTGGTTTGCTAGTCTCAAAGGAAGACATCTGTTGGAAGAGAAGCCCTTCTTGGATGAGATGGAACAATTAAGACTGGCTGCTGAAATGGAAGCAAATCCATGCAGGGATATTGTTATCTTTATTCCTGATTATCCTGTTCTGCTCGGAGACTTCAAGACTCTCTTTAACTATCTGAGGGAAAACCCTTCTGAGAAAGACCCAAGCTTGGTCATTCCAGAAGTTGTTGACCCACCAGAAGTTGAAGGTCCTTCGGCTCCCAGGAATCTAGCTGCCATTCTTCAGGCACTTGAGAATGGAGACTCGGAAATTCCTGCTGCAGAATATGGAGATGCTTCTATGCAAGAAGCAGATGTTGAAGATCATGTTGCTGAATCAGATCATGTTGAGGAAATCCCTGCAAATGATCTATCCATGGAAGCTACAGATCAAGTTTCTATTCCTGTGGTTGAAAGCGGTGAAGCTTCTTCTGATGAATCTTCTCGTCTTGCAAGGACTCTGGAAGAAATTCAGAAGAGACAGGATGAGCAAAGCTCACTCAATGCTGAGTTTAGAGCTTTCATGGTGAGGCAAGATGGACACAACAATGAGGTTCAAGAGATGCTGGCCAAGATCCTGTCAAGGCTAGGGCCATCTTAGATTGAGTCTGTGTTGTTTCTTTCTTTTCGTTGCATCTGTTTTTGTGCATCTGATCTTACTTATCTTCATGTACTTCTGTACCTGATGTTTGAACTTCAATGAAATCATCTTCTTCCTCCGTGTGTTTCTTTTTGTTTGTCTTTGAATCTTTTCTGTTTTTTGATGATATGACAAAAAGGGGGAGAAATATGTGATAAATGATTTGATTTAATCAGTTGCTTTCACTAACAAGAACTGCAAGTTCTATATGGTTTAAGTGTTTTGCAGGTATAAAGAAGTGAAGAGAATCTTCAAAGCACACAAGAAGCAAAACCATAAGAAGCGTTATTCTGTAAAAAGAATAAGCTTATGGAAACTGAAGCAAGCTGAGTGCTGTCAAGCTTCAGAAATCAGAAGCAAGAAAGAAGAATGATCAGAATTTCTGATAATAGAATTTGATCCAAAATTTGTCTATTTGCTCTGACAAAATTCTATTTGCTCTGATACATTATTTTAGCCTATATGGCTCTGATACATATCATGTGTTCTAATATACATTTTATGTTCTGACTCGTTCATGCTGACTTTTGTCGTTTAGTTTTTGTTCTGTAACATTTCAGGATGTAGAGATGCTCTGATGATGCTCTGGTACATTCAACAATGTTCTGATACAAATCTAGCATGAAGTGATGTTGGTAGAAATTCAAAGCTCTGAAGCTATCCGAGGGAAGCAGAAATCAGAAGCTGTGAATGTTCTAAAGATCCAGAAAACTCAAGTTCTGAAGTTGTCCTAAATGGAAGCAGAAATCAGAAGCTGTGAATGTTCTGAAGATCAAAGAAATTCAAGTTCTGAAGCTGTCCTAGATGGAAGCAGGAATCAGAAGTTGTGAATGTTCTGATGATCAAAGAAATTCAAGTTCTGAAGCTGTCCTAAATGGAAGCAGGAATCAGAAGCTATGAGTGTTCTAGGGATCTAAAGAAATTCTAGTTCTGAAGCTGTCCAATGGAAGCAGAAGTCAGAAGCTATGAATTCTCTGAAGACAGAAGCTTATGTGATCGTCTCTACCGAAATAATCAGGGAAGTCTTTTATTAAAGTTCTTCGAGTATTTATTTCAGGGGGATATTATTTATCTCAGGGGGAGATTGTTAATCTCAGGGGGAGACATATTCACATGCTTATGCTATAGCTGTGTAATTTGTCTTTTGCCGTCTGCTCTTTCTGATCGCAAATTCATATCATTTATATATGTTTTTGTCATCATCAAAAAGGGGGAGATTGTTAGAACAAGATTTGTTCTGATCAATTATCTTAGTTTTGATGATAACAATAATATGAATTTTGCTTAAGATAATATGGTACTCTAATCCAATGCAATTTCCTTTTCAGGAAATATATAAAGAGTATGCATAATTCAGCGCTCAGAAGCTTTGTCTCAAAGGGTTCAGCATGCAACATCAGAACATGGTCTGGCAAGACATCAGAAGATGGTCGAAGCAGAATCAGAACATGGGTCTATGGAAGCATCAGAAGAACATGAGATCAGAAGCACTGAAGTTCTGATGGTATCACGCACAGAAGCACTTCAAGGTCAGAAGATCAGAAGATGCTTTGCACCAAGCTGTTTAACTCTGATGATATTCAAACGTTGTATTTACAAACATCAGATCAGAAGGAAGTACATGTGGCAGGCTACGCTGACTGACAAAAGGAACGTTAGAAGCTATTAAAGGCAACGTCAGTAGACACAGCGTGAACAAGGCTCGAGGTAGTTGACAAAAGCGTATAACATTAAATGCGATGCTGTACGGAAAACGCAAAGCACTAAATGCACTCAACGGTCATCTTCTCCAACGCCTATAAATATGAAGTTCTGATGAGAAGCAAGGTTAACGAACTAACACAAATTCTGTGAATATTAACTTGCTGAAACACTGTTCTATTCAAAGCTCAGAATCTTCATCTTCATCAAAGCTCACTACATTGCTGTTGTAATATATTAGTGAGATTAAGCTTAAACGTTAAGAGAAATATCACAGTTTGTGATTATAGCTTTTAAGAAGCAATTGTAATACTCTTAGAATTGATTACATTAAGTTGTAAGGAACTAGAGTGATCGTGTGGATCAGAATACTCTAGGAAGTCTTAGAGGTTATCTAAGCAGGTTGTAACTAGAGTGATCGTGTGGATCAGAATACTCTAGAAAGTCTTAGAGGGTAGTTGACAAAAGCGTATAACATTAAATGCGATGCTGTACGGAAAACGCAAAGCATTAAATGCACTCAACGGTCATCTTCTCCAACGCCTATAAATATGAAGTTCTGATGAGAAGCAAGGTTAACGAACTAACACAAATTCTGTGAATATTAACTTGCTGAAACACTGTTCTATTCAAAGCTCAGAATCTTCATCTTCATCAAAGCTCACTACATTGCTGTTGTAATATATTAGTGAGATTAAGCTTAAACGTTAAGAGAAATATCACAGTTTGTGATTATAGCTTTTAAGAAGCAATTGTAATACTCTTAGAATTGATTACATTAAGTTGTAAGGAACTAGAGTGATCGTGTGGATCAGAATACTCTAGGAAGTCTTAGAGGTTATCTAAGCAGGTTGTAACTAGAGTGATCGTGTGGATCAGAATACTCTAGAAAGTCTTAGAGGGTATCTAAGCAGTTGTTCCTGGAGTGATCAGTGTGTGATCAGAAGACTCTGGAAGACTTAGTTGCTGACTAAGTGGAGAACCATTGTAATCCGTGCGATTAGTGGATTAAATCCTCAGTTGAGGTAAATCATCTCTGCGGGGGTGGACTGGAGTAGTTTAGTTAACAACGAACCAGGATAAAAATAACTGTGCAATTTATTTTTATCGGTCAAGTTTTTTAAAGCTACACTTATTCAAACCCCCCCTTTCTAAGTGTTTTTCTATCCTTCAGCTTCTATAATGGTTTAAATGCGGGACATTTCAATGAATTTCTAGCATATAAGTTGCCATCTTCAATAGAAGAAATCTTGGTTAGGGCATAATGTTACATTAAAGAAAAGAGTAACCCCAAAAAAAGGAGAAGGGACGCAAAGGAATGGGGTGGTAAACCAAAATCATCTGGGCATAGGAAAAAACAAAACATGATACCTGTTCATGAAAAAATTATTTTCAAGCCCGCCAGAAAGCCCCTCGAACGCTTCACGTAACTCAATACTAGGAGGGAGTGGATCTTGCAGGATGTTTACCACACTAAAATCATTCTAGAGTCTTATGCTCCTAAGGGAGATTCCATGGAAAATGATTTGAGCAAATGGTGTAAGTACCATAGGATCTAGGGTCATCACACTGATGATTGACACCATTTAAAACGAGAAATTGAAAAATTAATTCAATAAGTTCAACTACATAGATATGTTTAGGGAAATGTGCAAAATATAAAAAGGAAGGTTTCACCATAAAGAGAAGTAGGGCAAAGGACTCCTGAGCCTAGAAGAAATTGAGGTGTCAAGGAAGGGCAGGAGCTCTACGGACCATAACACATTGAACATAATGGCTTGAGCTTTTAAAAGAGGCGGAGAGTCCAACTCATCCATAAAGAAGTATGCCAGACAAATGATGCACATTGATAGAGCTCCACCAGTGAAATTAGCCACCACAATGTTGTAAATCAACTTTTCTAAGATGGATCTTGAAGGGATTTCCCCCCATGAGGATGATCCTATGGTGATAAATCTCCATATTCATGACTGGGACATCAAATGAGTTTTGGTGGATCTCGGCAGTTCGGTCAACATGCTCTATTGGGATGCTTTTTAAGGGTTGAAGATGAACCATGGTCTTCTTCAGCCTCTTAAGGGGCTTGCTGGTTGGATTCTTTTGAGAAGAAGTGCAATTATTATGGTATGTCACCCTTCAAACTACATAGCCGAGATGCCTCCTGTGGAGGTCTTGGGTTAAATGCCTCAAGTGGAGGTTTTCATTGTTTTTGACATTTGCTTTTGTTGGGGAGTAGGCATCGGTTGAGCTTTGTACCTGATAAATGACACATAAATTATTAAAAACACAAACGGATCATAGTACTTTGCAGATGTCATCTAGCTCTGTATATGGTTTTTCCTCAAATGAGACCATAATTGATATCTTGGTTTCTTTTGGCCATAATGTGAATTGTTCTCTTACTGAAAATTCAGAACTCTTCGGCATGACATAGGTTTTCCCGACAGCCATCTTGACGCCCAAGGAACATGGTGGATCTTGGCGTGATGAGACCAGAGGCACCGAGTTGGTTCTCGTTTGGTGTATTGAGTGTGACCTTTTTCATTTCAGAAGTAACTTTCTTTTCTTGCATATCTATGTATAAGTTGGAGAAAGAGAGGGGGCCTCCCGACCATGCAGGGGAATTGAGCGATGCCCACTATTCACAATGACTTTTTTTAAAAGATTTACAACCGGCGGAGACACTAGCTCTCTTTATACAATAATAAATTAAGGAGAACTCTTATTACACCCTTGGGGTTCTTAGGCACCGTGTGTGCTTCTAAAATTTCCTTTATGCTTTGGGAGGTGTATTCCCGAAAGTACATTTTTTTTACTTAGCGTGAAAACATTCCGTAGATGCATCTACGAGATATGTTCGTATGTATATATACGTGTAACGGTGAAAATTTGAGACTAAAGCCATTGATTGACTTAGCTCAGACCTTTTTTAGTAGAGTCGCCACCGCGCTTTATTGTTTCCAAAGGAAATAGGAAAAAGAGCGAAATAAAACCCACAGATGTTTTTAAAATCAAAACTAATAAACTTATCAAAGATCTATGGTTCGGGGGTTGGTTATGCAAGGGGAAGGTATTAGCACCCCTCACATCTACGGTACTCCGCAGGAACCTTTTTTTTAAATGTATATTTATTATTGTTATAAAACTGATTTTTTGTGTTTTTGTTTAAATAGAGTGGGAGAATGAGAAAAGAAGATTTTTAAAAGTGAGCTTGATAAGATATCGCATCTTAGGCCTACATACCCCTTAAGTGCAATAGAGAAGTCAAGGCTTTTGTAATTCCCCTTAAAAGGAAAATAAAGAGCCCAGTGGCAAATTTTTTTTGGTTGTTGAGCTTTAACAATACTCAACGAGTTTTTAAAATGTTAAGCTTTAATAATACTTAACAAGTTTTAAAATATGCCAAGCTTTAACAATACAAGGCAAAAAAAAGAGGTTGGTTGAACTTTAACAATACAAAACCAAGGGTTGACTTAAAAAGGTTGACCTTTAACGATACAAAACCATTTTTAAAAACAAAGGGTTCATAGCTTTAACAATATGAAGCACAAAGTAAAAGAGTTGGAAAAGAGAGTGAGTACCTTGACAATTTTAGTCAATACCATTCTCATTCCTTTGGAGTTTAGGCAACATCTTAAGCAATCATTCATGATGAATATCTCAAGTGGTTTATGTGATATAACATATGTGTGTCATGGATACAATCAAGGGTGAGTTTAAACAAAGATATCAATGTAAATAAATTCAAGGATAAAAAGTTATTAATAAAAGGGATGACATGCCTCAAGATCATATCATATATATATGAATATGATGTGATGATGGATGAATGTCTCATGAAGTGGGGTTAGTTCAACAATGATATATATAAAGATAATAACGTAAACAAAGAATAAAGTACAAAATGTAAATCAACAAGCTTGTATATACAAGTGGATAGACAAAGAGAGATCATGGCAATCAAGTTAGTATCAACATGGTATTGCATTGAGATCAAAAGATCAAAGGATCTTGAAATTAGAGTTTTGGTATATAAACCTAAACCTAATCATTTTTAAAAGTTGAATAACCCTAGATGGAAAACTAAGGGATCATGTTATGAACTTCAAAGGAAACTAAATTCAATCCTAAAATAATCACACAAGTTTAATCAAGACATTTGGTGAAGAATTTTTTTTGAAAATATTTGATTAAAAGACCTTTAAATGGCATAAAAACACTATTTTTGATTTAATTAAAATTTGATTAAAAAAATATTTTGGGATTTTTAAAATATATTCACAAAATATATCACATAAATAAGGAGTGTGCAAAAAATCAGCTCAAAAGGAGTTAGTTTGCTTATGGAATCAATTGAGAGAAAACAATTAATTTTTTTCAAAGTTGGGTTCAGGAGATCGATTCCCAGTTTGAGGGGTTTGAGGGAATCCATTCCTGCTTTAAAAATTTTTACATTTGGCTTCAGGAAATCGATTCCCAGTTTGGGGGAATCGATTCATGCTTCAAAAAATGTAGTTTTCTGCCTTTGGACAACATCTTCTTCAATAACTCAAACTTTCAAAAATGACAACTCTCTCATTTATCAACCAAATGCAAAAGTGTAAAGATCAAAGTTGCTTAGAATTTCACAAGGAATTCAACCATGTGCTAAAATTAACTTCTTTTAACTGTATCTCATGAATTTTGACCGAAACTAGAAAAACTTAAAACTTCAAAAATGAAATTAAGTGTCACATGACAACAATAAATGCTTATTTTCATAGGGCTTCAGATCACACCAATCATTTGAACAATAATGAATAAAAAATGAATACAAATGATGGCTTAAACTATGAGTTTCAAGTTCAATATTTTTACCAAATGAAATGACTTTGCAGCCCCTTTGAATGATGTTCCAGCAGCAAATGAATGATCCTATGCGCTTCCTGGAACCTCCTTGGTTCTATTGATGTGCTTACTTTGCTTTGGACTGCGCCCATTCTCTCTGCCCAACTCAATACAAAAATATGGAGAATGAAGATGGAGGGTGGTGATGGATATGTTACATGTGTAATGTAATGGTTTGGATAGCTTATATACGGTGTATATGAAATGTTTGAATGGTTAGCTTGCAATCAACTTGAGAGAAACTCAGAAATTGCAAGTTTGTGCAAAGTAGAATTTTGGAGCTTTTCAAGTGAGGGGGTGAATTTGGAGATTTTTGTGTGTTTGATTTCAGAAGAAAATGACTCTATTTATATGCAAGATTTGTGGTTTGTGGGGGGAAAATCAGATCAAATGGTTGCTTCAAACTTAAGTTGTACCACTTTGCTTCTTTGTAAAGCAATGAGAAAATTATAGTCTCAATGGTACTTGGCAAGCTTTAATCACAATTTACGGAAGATTTTATGAGTTTTAGTTGGTTGCTTGTTGGGTTTGTGTTGCTTTTGGTGAAGAACAAACAAGTTAGAGGCTCAATGCAAGAGTTATTGGTGCTTAAAGTCACTTTTTCAAAATGGAAGTATGACTTTAGTGAAAAAATGGAATGATTCTTTGGACAAACCCTTAACCACTTGGATAATGCTTCAATCAATAATGTAAATATCAGATTATGGAGAGATTTATAAGCAATATAGGCTGCAAGCAAAGATTTGTAGAGGAATGACTTGAGTTTTGCAACTTGGTTGATCATGGAAAAACAACTTCATGGTGCCATCTTCATAAATTCATATCTCCTAGCTCACAAATGTTATGGAGGAGTTCATATACTTTTTGGAAAGCCCTAAACACCCTCTACAACTTTGGTGTTTGGAGTTTTCTCAAATTCTCAAGGGATCTTGATGGAAAATGGCCTAAAAGTTGGGCACTTTTAAGGAACAATGCGACCTTTTTGTGAAAATTTTCTAAGTGTTGAAAAAAATAGTCATCTTTAAAGCTTCATAACTTAAAAAACAATAATCTTTTGGAAAATCGTTCACATTGACTAAGTTGTAGGTCTTGACTTTTTCTTCAAAATGAGCTTTGGAGCACAAAATTTGGCCAAATATTGAAGAAGTTGTGATCATTCAAAGTTTAGCCTTAAAACATGTATTTCTTCATGAAAAAGTCAAAACCTTAATTGTTGAATTTTTTATTCTTGATTGATTTTATTGATTTTTATTGATAAAATGACTTTAATAATCATATATTCATGATTTTGATCTTCAAAAATCCATGGTTGACTAAATTCCTCAAAAGGCAAAGGTGATATTGAACTGTTGACTTTTTCCAAATGAATTGCATTCTTCTAAGTATCCCTTGAATTAGGATCTTCCAGCCAAATGAATGTTATGAATTGATTATAATGAGGCAATGGAGATCCTTGAATCATGATTTGAGCCATGGAACCATGGTTTGACAAAAAATCAACTTTCTAGAGAATTAGGTCAAGAACCCTAATTGTACACCAGATGAATTTGAAAGTTATTGATCTTGATTTGAACCTCCTTTGAGCTAGGATGTTGATGAGGGAAATCACTTGAGCATATGAGAATGCTTGAGCTCTTTTGTGTGCCTAAAAAATCCTAATTGCTTCAATCTCTTGATCAGTCACCTAACTTGGGAAACAAACAACAACACAATTTTTTTGTATATTTTTGGTTAGTAAATGATGCATGATTGATTATGAATGATGATAATTATGATCACACTATTTTAAAAATGAGGTGGGATCTCAGGGTCAAAAACTGGGGTACAACACTACATAATAAACCAGATACTGAAAACCTGAAAACAACATTTGCAACGATAAAAATAACATTTATAGATTAAAATCGGCATTTACATTGATGATTTCAACAACAAATTAAATATTACATTTCAATATCCTGGTGGACGCTTGCACATCTCTAAGATTTACTCAACCGTTCTTTGCACATTCGCTACGAACTCGAGTTGTATTTTCTCTTCGAAATCGTAATACGTTCGCTACATCGCCAAAACATCCTCTCAGTTCTTGAGCTTAAAGTTGTTGTAAACGAAGTTCCCTCCATTGTTAACTGAAGGTGAACGATACTCGAGCTTCACAACATTTCTTTTTTTCTCCATAAGGTAGGCGATATCAGATTTCGTCAATGATATCATCGAGCGAGGTGTAATCGTTGAGCTTAAGCATCCGCCCGGGTGTTCTGTCATCGGGGTAGGAGACACTTGCGACATACCAACGGATGTTGATATCATATTGGGACATTTTTGTGTTTGTTTGAAACACAGCATAAGAAACCCCAAATTTATAGAAAACCTAGGTGAATATGGACCACCCATTTTCTGTCACGGAATGTTCCGTAGGTATATCCACGGAGAGAATCTAGATATTTTGTTTCCGTAGGTATATCTACGGTAAAAAGCCAGAATTTGAAAAATAAGAGCCTTCCATAGATACATCTACAGAACTTTCCCTGTTAGTTGTTTTAGCAGAACAAAATAATATTGCAAAACAATATAATATAGTTTTTGGAGCTAAGTAATCTTCCATTAGAATTATGAATTGACAAAAAATGATTATATTCAATGTTAAATAGTACTTATTACATTTTCAAAATTCAAAACAAATCAAAAGAACTCTCGTCGGCTAAATCTATTGGTGGTTCCAATTTTGACTTTTCCATATTCGTTTCCTTTTCGATGTTGTTTAATCTTTCGAAATCGTGCATCCTACCAACAAAAGATCCGACCACGTCTCGGCATCTGCGGTATGATGAAGCTCCCATTCTGGTGACATAGGTGGTATGGGGCATCCTAGTTTTAAGTAAATTTGTACAAAATGACTCAATTTTGTGAATCATCCATTACACATGATACAATCATTTGGATTTATAGGTGGTGCGGAGCAGGAAAAAAGTTTCCAAAAAACCCGTATCACCTCAAGTCAATGCACAACCTATCATATGCACATGCAATAAGATGTTCCATTTTCGGGAATCTCATCCATTTTAACGCCGGTGCGTAAGCGCCCAACCAAGGAATAAGAGCTTCGTAAACCGCTTCAAATTTAACTTCCTCTCTATATAACCGCGTGTACGAGTCTTTATGCGTCTTCAATTTTTGGATAAGTTGATTACGAAAAAGTGTATGGCTATCCTCTCTATTACCAAGCAAAGCCGAGACGGCCCGATAATCGCAATTACCGTCCCCCTCAACATTGACGATCCGCTCGATGTATTTGTGCGCAAAAAACGGCATCTCTTCGATGAATGGAATTTTCGGTGGAATAGGTATCTCTTTGATGAATGGAATTTTCGTGGAATAGGTGTCGGAGGAGGTTTGCTTATGCGAGCTTCTTTGTTTGAACTTTTTTGAGATTTTTGAGATTTAGGAGTCGGTGAGTCGGGAAGAAGTTTATCGACGTGCTCACAATAAGAAGGAGCCCGTGTAGTCGAGTTGTCATTCGGTGTAGGCTTTAGTTTCTTCGGAGCACCCTTTGTCTTTACTAGTTGAGAAGGCAGTTTTATGCCGGTTGTTTCGTGATCGGTCACCATTTCTAGTAAGTTTTCGCACCTTTTTCCGACAAGAATTCATGGTCTTGGTAACATTAAGTGGCATTTGCATATGTTTTAAAGTAAGTTTTAGTATTTTCATTATTGCATTTTAATGAGTTATGATTATTACAAAAAGTGTCTTTTTATGCGCTGGTTGTTAGTTTTGTTGGCCAGGTTGATACAGAGGGAAGATAGGAACTTGTGGCACGCACGAGTGGATAAAAGAAGCCGGAAAAAGCTGAGTTCAGAGGTCAACACGGGCACCCGTGTGGAGCAACACGGTCCATGTCAAAATGTGGTTGGAAAGGCAAATTCTGGATTCAAAACAGAGGTTTTACACGGGCACCCGTGTGCAGGCACACGGACCGTGTGAAAAGATGCCTGGAAAGTGGATTTTGGCTTAGGAACAGACGAACAACACGGGCGCCCGTGTGCAGCAACACGGCCCGTGTTGATGATGCGTGCTGATTTTATTTTCTTTGTGTTCCTCACTTGAAGGGGGTCATTAAGGGTATTTTTGGTACTTCAGTTTCAACCTGAATGGAAGAGAGTTATAAAAACAACCTTAGGGCAAAGAAAGGAGGTACTTTTGGGAGATCAGAAGAGAGAATTGCAGAGAAGAAAAGAGGACGAACACGAGGTTTGGAAGACAAAGAGATTCAACGGTGGACACCATTGAAGATCCTAGTTCTCCCAATTAATTGTAATGTCTAAACTTTTCCACTTGTGTTTCTTGAATATTATGAGAGGCTAAACCCCCCAATGCTAGGGGGTGTCCCTGATTCGATCTGTAATAACTCTGGATTTGGTATTTCGTTGATTTAAAGTTCGTATTATTCAATTCGATTGTATAATGTTTATAATGCTTTCTTTATCGGACTAATAAGGATTGTTATGTGGTAAACAATTCGTAGGACTACAGTTGTTAGGGTTTGTATACAGTTGAACCTTATAATTATCACCTAGGACTAGGGATATAATAAGGTTATTCAGAAATTCTTGATAAATGAACGATTTGGTTTTCTCTTATTTCTCTAAGGACTTAGGTAATCGGATTTTAAACCAAAAGGTTTTCACTAAGGACTTAGGAAAATCATCCTTGAGAATGAATAATTGAACCCTATGAACTTGTTAACGAGATATTCATCCAGAGGAGTTAGAAAGTGAATCACACACCCTACCTTAGCATTATTTTCTTATTACCAAAAGCTCAGTTTTAATTTCAGTTAATTCTTAGTATTTTAATCTTGTTCGTTAATCATTTGAAACAACACCCTTATGCTCTTTTGTTTAATTGACTTCGTGCAATAACTTGTATTTCCTACGCAATCCTCGTGATCGATACTTGGGGTAAAACCCATTATAACTACATCGGTGAAAATAGTACACTTTCTATTTTTCCGATCAAGTTTTTGGCGCCGTTGCCGGGGATTGCCAAAATATAAGTTATTATTTAGTCAGTTAAAATTTTATTGCTCTGCAATTTTTAACTTTCATTTATTTACTTGATTTTGTTGTTTACTCTCAACTGATAATTGTCTAATCTTGTATGCGAGGTAAGGCCTCAGCTGAACTTCTTTTTGACGCAGAACCCGAAAGATTATTGCGAGCACGACTCCGAGAAGCTAAGCGGAAAAGACTGGCATCGAAAGAAGAATCACCTGTAGTTTCAGAATCGGAAGACGAAGAAGTTCTATCTATTCCGTCCCAGCTGTCAGATTCTGAGCCTGAAACTATGGCAGCTGACCCACCTCCTCCAAAGAGACTCTTGGGTGATTATGGAAGGGCCAATGCACCGCTTGGAAGAATGACCATAGTAAATCAACCGGTTAACGTGGCACACTTCCAACTACATCCTTCAACTATCCGACAGTTAGAGAGCAAGCCGTTTGCGGGAAGAATCAATGAAGATGCAAATAAGCATCTACAAAGATTCCTCACCACAACAACATCATTAAAGATAGAAGGCCATTCTGAAGAAGCCAAGAGACTCGTGATGTTCCTATTCACTTTATCCGAAGACGCGGAAGAGTGGTTTTACTCACTTCCAGCTGGAAGCATCACAACATGGCAACAGATGGAAACAGCTTTCCTTAATGAGTATTTCCCTGCATCAGTCTTTATTCAAAAAAGATATGATATTGTGAATTTCAAGCAGAAAGAAGGGGAATCGCTGGGAGACGCATATAAAAGGTTCAAGAGGTGTTTGGTGGCTTGTCCCACTCATAACATGGACCCAACCGAGCAAATGCAGACTTTTGTTAATGGTCTTCGACTTAAGACAAAACAGCTTATCGATACTGCTGCCGGTGGCTCAACAAATTTTTCAATAGCCACTGGTATCAAGAGAATCATAGAAGCTATTGCCGCTAATGAGCACATTGAGTTATATGACCGTGCAATGAGCCAACCGGAAGGTAAAATTGATTTGAAGCTTGCTGATCAGGTAGTCAAAATGGAAGAATAGATTGCGGCTGAAGTGGAAAGAAGATTGAAGAAGATGAATATTGGTGAACAGAAAGTAGCACAAGTTGAGCCAGTCACCTCAGTTGTTTGTGAAATATGTAGTGGACCACATTTTGCTATGCATTGTGTGGCAACGCAAGAACAGGTGGAACAGATTCATATGTTGAGGCAAAATAATCCATATGCCAATACATATTATCCAGGATGGAAAAATCATCCTAACTTTGCTTGGAAGGATCAACAAGGAAACTTTCAAAAGCAAGGATCAACTCAATTTCAAGTTCCAGCTCAGACACAACAATACAGACCTCCACAACAACAACCTCCATATCAGCAACAATTCCAACACCATCCACAACAGTTCCAAACTTAAGGTCAACAACATATACCGAAGAAAGAAGATTGGGAGATCGCTATTGAAAAAATGGCAGCTCAAAATTCTCAATTCCAAGAAGAAACAAGGAGCAATCTGAGGAACACAAGAGCTTCAATCAAAAATCTGGAAATTCAAATGAGTCAGATTGCACAACAAATGACCAACACTCAACCACAGGGTGCTCTACCAAGTGCTACGGTAACTAATCCCAGAGACAATAATCATGTGAACACTGTGACAACAAGGAGAAATAAATCGAAAGAAACACATGAGAAGAACTCTGATGAAGAAGATATGTTGATTGAAGTGGATGTGGAGATTAAAGAAAACGAGGTTTTAAGGAAAGAGGTCACAGGTGAAGAAGGTGTAGTCAAAGAAAAAGTTGCTACACCTAAACCAACGGTTAAACTTCCTTTCCCTACAAGGAATAAGAAGAAAGAACAACATGAGAAAAACTTCGAGAAGTTCTTAGAGATGTTTAAGAAACTTGAGCTAAATATTCCATTCTTAGAGGCACTTGAGCAAATGCCTACCTATGCGAAGTTCATGAAAGATATCATCTCAAAGAAGCGAACAATCGACAGTAACCCGATTATTCTAACTGAAACTTGTAGTGCTATTTTGCAGGGAATGAAGATTCCGGTTAAAAAGAGAGATCGAGGTTCGGTAACGATTCCATGCACAATCGGTGATAGGTCTTTCAAGAAAGCTCTGATCGATTTGGGAGCAAGTGTGAGTCTTATGCCATTATCCATTTACAAAATATTGGGAATAGGTAAAGTACAGGATACACGAATGACACTTCAGTTTGCTGACCAATCGGTTAAAAGACCCTACGGAGTGGTAGAAGACGTGTTGGTGAAAATCGACAAGTTCGTATTTCCGGTAGATTTTGTTATTCTAGAGATGCCCGAAGATGAGGAGACACCAATCATTTTGGGGAGACCATTTCTAGAGACCGGGAGATGTTTGATCGACATAGAGGAAGGTACAATGACCTTGAAAGTTTATGATGAAGAATTGAAGATTGATGTGCGAAACACTATGAAGTACAAGGATGATGTTGCCACGAGTCAACATATTGAGGTAATTGAACAAATTTGTGATGAAGAAAAGTCTTTGACAACACAGAATTTACCCTTGGAGAGAGTTTTGAGTCTATCAATCTTCGAAGAGGAGGAGGTGATTGATGAAAAAGACAGTGAAGTTTTAGCCATGATGGAAACATCATTTGTCAAAAATTCTCGCCACAACCGATGGGAGGAGCTAAGGCAACCGTTAGTGGAGGGAAGTAAAGATGAACCAAAGAAGGGGGCTGAACTAAAGCAATTACCGGAGAACCTAAAATACGTCTTTTTAGACACTGAAAGTAAGTGCCCGGCTATCATAAGTTCTCACCTTGAATTCCTCCAAGAAGATAAGCTTGTCAAAGTTCTCAAAAGGCATAAAAGTGCTCTTGGATAGTCAATTGAAGACTTGAAAGGAATAAGTCCAACACTTTGCATGCACAAAATCCTAATGGAAGATGATCACAAACCGGTTGTCCAACCTCAACAAAGACTAAATCCAGCGATGAAGGAGGTGGTTAGAAAAGAGGTGGTAAAACTTTCGGACGCATGGATGATCTATCCAATATATGACAGTTCATGGGTGAGTCCAGTTCATGTGGTGCCTAAGAAAGGTGGAACTACTGTGATTAAGAATGAAAAGAATGAGTTGATTCCCATAAGAACAGTTACAGGGTGGAGAGTCTGTATAGATTACCGGAGATTAAATCTGGCAACAAGAAAAGACCACTTCCCGTTGCCTTTCATCGACCAGATGTTAGAAAGGTTAGCGGGTCATGACTATTATTGTTTCCTCGATGGATACTCGGGGTATAATCAGATAGCTGTTGCACCAGAAGACCAAGAGAAGACCGCATTTACATGCCCTTTTGGTATTTTTGCCTACAGAAGAATGCCATTCGGGTTATGTAATGCCCCGGCCACATTTCAGAGATGCATGCAATCTATTTTTGCCGATATGCTTGAGAAGCATATGGAAGTATTCATGGATGATTTCTCGGTTTTTGGTAAGTCTTTTGATAATTTTTTAACTAACCTTGCTCTTGTTTTAGAAAGATGCCAACAGACCAACTTAATCCTCAACTGGGAGAAGTGCCATTTCATGGTGCGTGAAGGTATAGTTTTGGGTCACAAAATTTCTCATAAAGGAATAGAAGTTGACCAAGCGAAAATAGAAGTCATAGCAAAATTGCCTCCTCCCATGAATGAAAAAGGTATTCGAAGTTTCTTAGGGCATGCGGGTTTTTACCGTAGATTCATAAGAGACTTCTCTAAAATAGCAAAACCGTTAACTACACTATTAGTTAAGGAAAAAGCCTTTGTTTTCGATGAAGAGTGTGCCGTAGCATTTGATACTATAAAGCAAAAATTAGTGTCGGCACCAATTGTTGTAACCCCGGATTGGTCTCTACCTTTTGAGATCATGTGTGATGCCAGTGACATTGCAGTAGGGGCGGTTCTAGGACAGCGTAGAGAAAAGTTATTACATGTTATTTACTACGCAAGTCATGTGCTGAACCCTGCACAGATGAACTATGCAACTACTGAGAAGGAGTTGTTAGCGGTTGTTTATGCCTTTGATAAGTTCAGGCAATATCTGTTGGGTTCTAGAGTCATTGTTTATACTGACCATGCTGCCTTGAAGTATCTTTTTGCTAAACAGGAGTCTAAACCAAGATTGCTAAGATGGATCTTACTCCTTCAGGAGTTTGATGTGGAGATTCGTGACCAGAAAGGGTCTGAAAACACTGTGGCCAATCACTTGTCTCGAATGTCACCTATTGAAGAAACAGAAGATACGCGCCCAATAAAGGACGAGTTCGCTGATGAACATATCCTCGCTGTTATTGGTGTGCCTTGGTTCGCCGACTATGCGAACTATTTGGTAGGTGGTATTATACCTGATGATTTTGACTATAACCGAAAGAAAAAGTTTTTACATGATTGCAGGTTCTACTTGTGGGATGATCCATTCCTATACAAGAAGGGACTCGATGGCTTTATCAGAAGATGTGTACCCGAGGAGGAACAAAGGGATGTGCTAAAAGCATGCCATGACTCCGAATATGGAGGACATTTCAGTGGTGATAGAACGGCTGCAAAGGTCCTACAATCTGGTTTGCATTGGCCAACGCTATTCAAAGACGCTCAAGGCATTGTGAAAGAATGTGACAGGTGTCAAAGAACAGGCAATATCTCAAAAAGAAACCAGATGCCGCAGAAAGGTATACTCGAAGTGGAATTGTTTGATGTGTGGGGGATCGATTTCATGGGACCTTTTCCACCATCTTTTGGAAAGAACTACATCCTTGTAGCTGTTGACTACGTCTCTAAGTGGGTTGAAGCAGTCGCTCTACCTACAAATGATGCGAGGGTGGTAGTAAATTTCCTAAAAACCAATATTTTCTCAAGATTTGGGGTTCTCAGAGCACTCATAAGCGATGAAGGCACCCATTTCTTAAATAAGTTGATGGAGAATCTATTAAAAAAGTACAATGTGAAGCACAAGATTGCAACTGCATATCATCCTCAGACTAGTGGTCAGGTGGAGTTTTCAAACAGGCAAATCAAGCAGATTCTCGAAAAGACTGTTAGTGCTTCGAGAAAAGATTGGTCTCTGAAACTTGAAGATGCACTATGGGCATACAGAACAGCATTCAAGACCCCCATTGGTATGTCGCCGTATCAACTGGTTTATGGTAAGGCGTGCCATATCCCTCTTGAGCTTGAGCACAAAGCATTTTGAGCTACCAAATACTTGAACTATGATCTGGGAAAAGCAGGTGAGTTACGGATTCTTCAACTCCATGAGCTAGAAGAATTCCGTGATCAAGCCTATGAGAATGCTAAAGTCTATAAAGAGCATACCCGAAAATGGCATGATCAGAGAATAAAGCAGAAAGTATTTTGGGAAGGCCAGCCAGTGCTTCTATTCAACTCCAGGCTTAAACTTTTTCCTGGGAAATTGAAATCCCGGTGGTCTGGCCCGTTTGTAGTACAAACGGTATTTCCTCATGGCGCGGTGGAAATTAAAAATCCAACCAATGGAGATATATTCAAGGTGAATGGGCAAAGGTTGAAGCCCTATTATACTGGAGTAGGAGCAGGAGTAATCGATCATTTGCGTCTCACCGGATGAGGTGTAGACCGTCGAGCCATGCGACGTTAAACGAAGCGCTCCGTGGGAGGCAACCCACGCTCGTTTTTTTTCTCTAACGCATTTTCTTTTATGTTGTTCTGTCTTATTTCATTTTAGGTGGTCAGAGTTTGGATCGGTAGGTGCGACTTGAGTCAAAAAGCACGAAGAGTATTTGCTTTTGGTGCATATAGGAGCATCAACACGGGTGCCCGTGTAGGGAAACACGGTCCGTGTTGTGTGAGAGCCTAGAGAAAGAAAAAAAAATGCGTTGAAGCTACAGCACCATCAACATGGGCGACCGTGTGTGGTCACACGGACCGTGTTGCCTGCAGCATCATTCTCATGAACACGCACAGAGCTTCAACACGTGTGACCGTGTGTGGTCACACGGACCGTGTGCCGGGTGCGGGCCAGAATTTTGAATTTTTAATGGCCACTTGTGTGGGCCCCATCTACATTATAACACTTCTTCTCCTTCATTCCACTCATTCTCCCACTTCTCACTCTCTTCCTCCATGAAAACCTAGCCTCCACCTTCAAAAACCCACTCTTCCACCATCAACCACTCACTTAAACACCATTGTGCTTTCACTAAAGTTGCTCTCCTCTCCATCCTCTACACTTTCATCGATTTAGATTTTAATTTTGTGCAATTTTAATTTTCGAATTTTTCTTTGTTGTGGTGTTTGTCTCTTGTTTTCAATTTTCTTGCAGAGACCTTATCATGCCTCCCCGAAAAATAAGCCAGCGCCGCAACATAAGGGATGATTTCGCGGAACCCTCACAACCAAGGTAGCGAGTCCGTCGCGCCCCTAGTCGCGCAACCGGTCGAAGTGGGAATCCGGAGGAGAATGCTCATGGCATTATATTTGTTAAACCTGAGCACAAAGCAAGGTATGATGTTTTATTTCAGCGTAAGTTACTCCCAACCCGCTATATCTGTGATGACACACTTGTTAAGTTAGGCCTAAAGGATGAAGTATACCGCATGTTTCACAACATCGGGATGTTTCCTTTTATGATGTTTGAGGCACCCACTTATGAAGGCCTAACTGTTGAATTTTTGAGCACCGTTGAATTCAAATTGCGACACAAATGGAATGGCTCCGAAATGGAGTATTTTGGTGATCTGGAATTTTTTATGTTTGGTAATAAGCATACTTTGTCTGTGGAAGAGGTTGGGGCGGCCCTTAAACTACCTTCCGCTGGACCGGGAGCCCCACACGAGACATTTCCTGCTGCTGAATTTTGGGAAGCCATCACAGGATCTGCTGGGTACAACCCTAGTAAGGCCAAGGCTTCGGGGATTCATAACCCTTGTTTCAGATATGCTCAAAAAGGCTTGGCCTTTACTTTATTTGGGCGGGGAGATAGTACGGGGGTATGTGCAAAGAGAGAGCTTTTTCTATTACATAATATGCTTGATGTAGGACGAGTGAATATAGCGGCTGTAATACGGTGAACTGACTTTATCGAAAATGTCGCGGTTAAGCATGAGTCGCCACCGACTTTTATTTTATCCAAACGAGTTAGAAAGGCTAAAAGAAACAGGAAAAACCTTTTAAATAAAATAGGGTTTGAGGGGTAATTATGCAAAGGGAAGGTGTAAGGCACCCTTTGCATCCATGGTTTTCCATGGTCTCTTAATTGCTTTGCTCGTTTTTTGTTTTTAGAAATGTAGAAGAAAAAGAATAGGGACTTTAGCTCGTAAATGAGCGTAGCCCTTTTGAAGGATTATGAGAAAGAATATAAAAATTTTAGAGCAAGGCAAAGCAATTAGGGGCAATTACCTTAAACTTAGATGATAGGTTTCTTTTAGCCTTTCAGGATGAAAGGATCTATCCATGCCATGAGAGGGCAGAAAGCCTTTCGTTTGGAGGTAAACGGGTCATCGCATTATCGTTCGCCATAAGACTGACCCATGCCATAGAGAGGCAGGTAGTCTAAGGGAAGGATCAGAATAGCCTTTTTCGTAGGCAGCCAGAGGATACCTCAGCCTTTTCGTAGCCAACTTCCGAGGGTCGAGATCATGTATATCGAAGGCAGCATCATTAGGGACCATGATCTTTAATCGAGGCAACATGGCTGAGGCATCCTCGTATTCGAGGGACTGGCTATTCTGCAAAGAAACACAAGGCAACAAGGCAACAGGCAACAGAGAGGATACCCAAAAGTGTGCGTGTGTGCACCAATCACGTGATTATGTTCAGTTATGTTATCTTGTAAAATTACGTGATGCTAATTCAATTAATAAGTTGCACTCCCTAGAATTACTAACCACGCAGTTTAATATAAACAGTAATAACAGGGAAGGGAAATTGTAACCAGCGGAGGAGAGGGGAATTGAAACCAGCGGGATAACACAAATGGGTTTGAAACAAGTAATAATATAATTGAGGTTAGGGTTTAGGGTTACCGATACTTGACGCTTTGGCAAGTGACAAACCCTGAAAAGGCGGGAAAAATAAGAAGGCAAAATATAGTGAGTGCATTATCGGTTCGGAGACAATTAGGGTTAACCCTAATTTAATAAATAAAATAAAGCCTAATAAGCAAGTATTTAGAATGGAAAAGAATACTTATCTTTTGATTTGATCTGATATGGTTGGCATTCGGAGGAAACCTCGGGGTCAACCCTGGAAAGTGGCAAAGGCAAAGGCAGAAAACAGATGTGAGCGCATGCACAGTTCAAAAAAGGTTAAAAGGGTAAACCCTAATTAAAGGAAACAAAATAGACTTTTAAAAATAAAAGAGTTGAATACTTAGCTTCGTATTTGAGGTGGCGCGAAGTCAGAAGGCATTTGAAAAGACAATCATGAAAAGGCACAGAAAAACAAAATATATTCAGTGTAGGGCAAACCCTAATTAAGATTCAAATTGAGTATAATGGTAAATCGATTTAATTAATTATTGGTCTTACGACCTAATTAATTAAATCGAGATAAGAAAATAAAATCAAGCAAAAAACATTTTTTTAGGAATTTTTTGGAATTAAAACAAAATAACTATGATTTTTTTTAAAGATTTAAATAAATAATTAAATGTAAATTAAAATAAATAAATAAGGTGATTAAATAAATATTAAAATATATAACATAATAAATAAGTAACTAATATTATTATATAAAAAAAATTAGAATAAAAGAAAATAGATTGTTTCTTATTAATAAGAGAAAGAAAATATTTAGAATGACATATATATATATATATATATATATATATATATATATATATATATATATATATATAAATAAAAAAACAAGTTGTATAATTAAAAAATAAAAAAAATTAAGAAATACTCAGCTGTATCGTATGTGGCGCTCGCTTAGGGTCTACCATGCGCCTGCAGACTTTGGCGTGTTAGATTTGACCAGCGCGTGATCCAATGGTTGTCTAGCATGAGTGCAGCGTGATCAGGCAAGGAGCGTGTGCACTGGATCTTTCAGCATCCAAACAAAACACGCGCGCCAATTTCATTTAAATTGGACCATTAGCGTGACGACACCTCACCGTCCCTAACCTCCGGCTCATGTGCAGACTCATTTACAGCGCTTTTGGCACGTTAGCTATAATATCTCAAACCTTTTACACCTGTAGAAAATAACGAACAGCACAAAACAGAGCAAAAATACGGCGCACATACACCATTGTGATCGTCCAGTCTCCACGATCTCAACCATGGCCATATTAAACCCTAATTTTACGTGTGGACGAGATCCCTAATTCGAAGCCGAAACCCTAGCCATGGTGATATGTTCATAAACGCCTCACAACACACCAAACTTTCCAGAAACAACAATCATAGCATTTTAAACATGAATATGTCATTAATTTTGAGTATGGATGCTTGTGCTATGCAAATCGACATAAAATAGAAATTGACAAACCTGTGAGTATACCTGCGTGTTCTTGAGGTTATGAGCCTTGCTATTGATTGGAATTGCTTCAGTGATGTCCAGGGAATGAGTTGAGATCAATTGGAAACCTTGAATTGGCTTGCAATGTAGAATTGTAGTTTGAACTTTTTGGAGAACTTTGAACTCGGGTTTGGAACTCCTTGGCTGCAATTTTTTTCTAACCCTTGCTCATGAATGTATTATGTATTTATAGGAGAGTGGTTAGGGTAAACAAAATTAAAAAAAATCTTCTTGAATCTTGGATTGCTTGTTTGAGAAATTTGATTGGAAATATGGTTTTGAAAGTTTCCAATTATGGCCAATATTGATTCAATCTTCTCTCAATTACCTATGCACGAAATTAGATTGCTTTTGGAATATATTTGCTGATTAAAATAGATCCAAATCACACCTTTTATAAAATATTTGATTTTCTAGTAATTTATTTGATTTTAATCATTTTTAAATGAATTAAAAATTCATAATAAATCAAATAAATCATATAATTTCGTGGGAAAGAGATTTTGGGCCTTTGGATACTTGGGGATCAAGATTGAACCAAAATAGCTTGGGCCTATTTGCAAAAAAATTCGAGTTCCTTCACATTTTTTTCTCAAAAATAGTCCAACTTTGACAAGGCATATCTCCCTCAATTTTTGAGGTATGGAAGTGTTCTAGGACTTTTTAGAAACCTTAGAGAGTCCTCTAACCAGTGTCTTTGGTCTCATATCAAAATTATTTTCCATGCTCATTTTATGTCCTTTTGAAAAAAGTGTCTTTTTGTTGACTTTTGAAAAGGTCCTATAATGTTTTAGTCCATATCTCTCAAACGAAGCATTTTTGGACTTGGTATGTGAGAGACAATTTTGTAGAGAATCAAATTTCCTTCAAAGTGAGCTTTGAATGGGAAATTTCTGATATTCCATGTGAGAGTTATGGATGGTCAAAGTTCAGTTGACTTTTCCTATACAAAACCCTAATTTAGAAACTTTTTGAATTGTTGATTTTTGATCTTTCCTTGATGAACCATGATCAATTCTTGATCAAATGGTGAATGATACTTCAATATGAGGATCTTGCCAAAAAATCAGGAGTTTTGACTTTGCTTTGACCACAATTGACTTTTTAGGTCAACTAGTCGACTATTGACTTTCTGAACTTTTGAGTGACCAGAGCTTTGAGATAGGCCTTGATACTTGTCATGGAGGTAATGTGGGATATATTGAGCCATATGAGATGCCTTAGAGCCATTGATTCACTGAATTTTCTTTGAACAAACCAAACCCTAGTTTCAGAGCCTTGTATGGGAGGGTGTGTCTTGAAGCTTTATGTACTGATTTGAATTTGTATGAGAGAAATAGTATGGGCAAATTTTGGGGTATGACAGCTGCCCCTGTTCAATTATCTTAAACCTGAAGATGTAGAATGGTTTGTATGCCAGTCGGTATATGAAGGTGGAAGATGATTGAACACTAGAATTCCAAGAAATTTGCCCTAGCTGAAGTAGGGACCTTTGTCGGAGATGGGCTTGAAGATGCCATCCGGTGTTGGGAGTATGAAGTGTTTTGAGAAGTAGTCATTTGAATGGTGATCATTACGGAACCGTCCGAGGTTTCCGCTTTTAGACTTTGAACGTTGATTATTTAAGGAACCGTAAAAGGTATCGACTTAAATCTGAAAGTAGGTCATTAAGGAACCGTCCAAGGTATCGACTTAAATCTGAAAGTAGATCATTAAGGAACCGTCAAAGGTATCGAATCAAATCTGAAAGTAGATCATTAAGGAACCGTCAAAGGTATCGACTCAAATCCAAAGATAGATCATTAAGGAACCGTCAAAGGTATCGACTTAGATCCGAAGATAGATCATTAAGGAACCGTCAAAGGTATCGACTTAAATCTGAAGATAGATCATTAAGGAACCTGTCAAAGGTATCGACTTAAATCTGAAGATAGATCATTAAGGAACCTGTCAAAGGTATCGACTTAAATCTGAAAGGGATCATTAAGGAACCGTCCAAGGTATCGACTTAGATCCGAAGGTAAAAGTTGTTTACTTGACTGTAGCAATATCCTGAAAAATCAAAGTCAGTTTTTTATGTCATGTCATGATGCATGGAATGCGTTTATGTGCTGGGATTCTCAAAATAAATGAGAACCTTGCATGTTATGTACGCGTCTGTCGCGATGTATTATGTATGGACATGTATGCAATTGTATGAATATGTTTATGATTTATGACGTATGTCTGTGATTTATGTTATTTGACACGTCTTGATCGAGAAGGCGGGTCTCCATGTCATTGTAATTTTGATGTTTGATCTTATATTGAAGATGCTCAGCTGGGGACTTATGATTTGTGCTTGGGGATGATCAGTAACTTGATGTACCCTGATTGGGGATAAGAACTATTTGATAAATTTTGTTGGGGAACCATGTCTTTTGAAGATATCTTCTTAATGAATGCTCTGTGGGGATTCCTTCCGACTATTGACTTTGAAGGAAGACTTCTGGATTACTTTGGACATTATTTCTTCGCCCTTCCTATCCAATGAACTAATAGATATTTTTATGACAAAAAGATTGATGACAATCATGTTCATATACATATGTTCATTCAACATTATCATTGGACGTGTGCGTATTCGAAAAAGAGAAAAATGGAAACTCGAAAGAGAGAAAGTAACTTGTATTAAGAAAGCCATGAATAGGCAAAATAAAAACATATTGTGTGTTTTTTTTGAAAAAGGTACAGAATAAAACAAAAGAAAAGTAGCTATGTGTGAACAATCCTATTGAGTTTCAACTCTGCTATTGATATTATGTCTTCGAGCGTCTCATCCCTTGCTTGTTGGAGAAAGATGATTGAATCGATCCGCGCCTTTCAGGTTTTCAGTCTAGCAGGATACCCTTTTTTGCCCAAGTCGCCCTTTCGGGTTTTCAACTTGACGGGTGTACATTTTTTATATATATCCCTAATTTTTGCCCAAACCCTTTTAGTTTGTCGGGATGCCCTTACTTTTGCCTAGGTACGTCGACCTAGCGGGTCGTATTTATGCGTAGTATTTTTTGACTATGTCTGCGTTCACAGGCTGTGGAAAGTCTTCTCCGTCCATAGTAGTGAGTATCATGGCTCCTCCAGAGAAAATTTTCTTGATTACAAATGGTCCCTCATAGGTGGGAGTCCACTTGCCCCTAGGGTCGCCTTGTGGTAGGATAATCCTCTTTATGACCAAGTCACCAGCCTGATAAACTTGTTGTTTGACTCTTTTGTTGAATGCTTTGATCAGACGCTTCTGATACAATTGTCCATGACAAACAGCCGCAAGTCTCTTTTCGTCAATCAGGTTTATCTGATCTAGTCGAGTTTGAATCCATTCATCTTCGTCTAGCTCTGCCTCTTTCATGATCCTTAAGGATGGAATCTGAACTTCGATTGGTAGCACAGCCTCCATGCCATAGACTAATGAGAACGGGGTTGCCCCAGTCGATGTACGTGCAGAAGTACGATAACCGTGAAGAGCAAATGGTAACATCTCGTGCCAATTCTTATAAGTCACAGTCATTTTCTGTACAATTTTCTTTATGTTCTTGTTGGCGGCTTCCACAGCGCCATTCATCTTTGGTCTATATGGAGAAGAGTTGTGATGCTTGATGTTGAACTGTGTGCAGAGCTCGGTGATCATCTTGTTATTCAAATTGGTACCATTATCAGTGATAATCCTCTCGGGGATGCCATACCGACAGATGAGATTGTGCTTAATGAATCGAGCCACCACATTCTTGGTTACGGAAGCAAAGGAAGCAACCTATACCCATTTGGTAAAGTAGTCAATGGCTACAAGGATGAAGCGGTGTCCATTGGACGCGGTAGGTTTGATTTCTCCGATCATATCAATGCCCCACATTGCAAAAGGCCAAGGAGCGTTCAGCACATTTAGAGGAACAGGAGGCACATGTACTTTGTCGGCGTATATCTGACACTTGTGGCAAGTTCTTGAATGTTGGTGACAGTCAGTCTCCATAGTGGACCAGTAGTAACCTGCTCTCAGAATCTTTTTAGCCATAGTATGTCCACTAGAATGGGTTCCAAAAGTGCCATCATGCATGTCCTCCATGATCTCTTCAGCTTCCTTCTTGTTCACACAACGAAGCAGGGTTGAATCATGGTTGCGCTTGTATAAGGTTCCGTTGCTCAGAAAGAACTTGGACGCGAACCTTCTTAAGAATTTCTTGTCATTGATAGATGCCCCTTCAGGGTATTCTTGAGTCTCGAGGTATCTTTTTACTTCGTGAAACCATGGTTTCTCTTCAACCTCGTTAGTAACTATCTCGTAACAGTATGCTGGTTCGTCATATCTTTCAATAATAACTATAGGAGCCTCGTTGTCCCATCTGACCTTGGACATGGATGACATAGTAGCTAATGCGTCTGCCAGTTGATTCTCTTCTCGGGGAATATGTTCAAAAGTAATCTCTTCGAAATGTGGAATTAAAGATAGCACCAAATCTTTATAAGGCATAAGATTAGGATGCTTCGTGTCCCATTCTCCTTTGATCTGACTGATTACTAAGGCTGAATCCCCATATACTTCCAAGAACTTGATTCTTAGGTCGATAGCAGCTCTGAGTCCCAAGATACATGCTTCGTACTCAGCCATGTTGTTGGTACAGTCGAAACATAGTCTTGTTGTGAACGGGGTGTGTCCACCTGCGGGAGAGACAATTACAGCGCCAATACCATTACCAAGTGCATTCGAAGCTCCATCAAAAACCATAGTCCATCGGGATCCTGGTTCAGGTCCTTCATCCGGGCCAGGTTGTTCATAGTCGGTAACAAGCATAACATCTTCATCTGGAAATTCAAAACTCATAGATTGATAGTCGTCTACAGCTTGTTGGGCCAAATGATCTGCCACTACACTTCCTTTGATTGCTTTCTGTGTTGTATATTGGATGTCGTATTCTGTTAGTATCATTTGCCATCTTGCTATTCGTCCAGAGAGATCGGGTTTTTCGAACACATACTTGATAGGATCCATTCTAGAAATCCACAACGTGGTATGGTTCAACATATACTGTCTCAGTCGGCGAGCAGCCCACGCCAAAGCACAACAAGTTTTCTCGAGCAGTGAGTATCTTGTTTCACAGTCGGTAAACTTTTTGCTAAGGTAGTATATTGCATGCTCTTTTCGACCAGACTCGTCATGTTGCCCCAGTACGCACTCCATCGAATTCTCTAACACTGTTAAGTACATAATTAGAGGTCTTCCTTCAGCAGGTGGTATCATGATCGGAGGTTCTTGCAGGTACTTCTTTATCCTGTCAAAGTCTTCTTGACATTGGTCGTTCCATTTCACTACTTGATCTTTCCTCAGTAACTTGAAATTGGCTCACAAGTAGCGGTCAGATGGGAGATAAATCTAGCAATGTAGTTCAGACGTCCCAGGAATCCTCTAACTTCTTTCTCGTTTCGCGGAGTAGGCATCTCTTGTATAGCTTTTACCTTTGCAGGATTGACTTCAATACCTTTACTACTAACAACGAAACCCAGCAGCTTACCAGATCTTATGCCAAAGGTACATTTGTTCGGATTCAGTCTTAGCTTCTACTTCTTCAACCTATCAAACAACTTCTGTAAATGGTTTAGATGTTCTTCTTCAGTGTTGGACTTCGCAATCATATCGTCAACGTAGACCTCTATTTCTTTGTGGATCATGTCATGGAATAGAGCTACCATTGCACGTTGGTACGTTGCCCCAGCGTTCTTTAACCCGAATGGCATGACCTTGTAACAAAAGGTGCCCCAAGGCGTAGTGAAAGTTGTCTTTTCCATGTCTTCGGGTGCCATCTTAATCTGATTATAACCTGAGAAACCATCCATAAAAGAGAAAACCTTGCATTGCGCAGTACTATCAACTAGAATGTCAATATGCGGTAGTGGGAAATCATCTTTAGGGCTTGCTCGATTCAAATCTCTGTAGTCTACACATATTCTGACCTTTCCATCCTTCTTGGGTACGGGTACTATGTTGGCAATCCATGGCGGATAACTCACTACTTTCAGGAACCCAGCGTTGAATTGTTTCTCGACCTCTTCTTTGATTTTCTGAGCCATATCAGGTCTGCTTCTTCGTAACTTCTGTTTAACCGGAGGACTGTTTTCTTTAATAGGTAGACGATGAACCACAATATCAGTATCAAGCCCAGGCATATCTTCGTAGGACCAAGCAAAGATCTCAACATTTTCTCGTAACATTTGAATCAATCTTTGTTTGACAGTATCCTCTAATTCAGCCCCTATCTTGATCTCTTTCTTTTCTTCGTCGGTACCTATGTTCACCACCTCAATTGGATCTTCGTGCGGCTGTATAGTCTTCTCTTCTTGCTCTAGTAATCTGGAAAGCTCTCTAGGCACTTCACAACCTTCCTCACATTCATCCTCAGCTTGGTAGATTGGATTTTCAAAGTCATATTTAGAAATAGCAGAGTCGTTATCAATAGGATCCAGAGTGGATATGAATCTGCAGTGCATGTGGGTGTGTGTGAGAACATATAGCTATAAAAGTAAAGGAAAATAAAAGCAAACACACAATTTGAATACGAAACGTCCAATGTTTTATTGAATGAAAATATGCTTATGAAATGACAAGCCCTAACAATGGACCATTGTGCCTCGGGCAGGACACACGGCTTTAGAGTTTATTGTTTATTGAAGTACATAATTTAAACTTGGAAATAAAAAAGGAAAGCGAGAAATAAAACTAAGAACGGCAATTACTCCTGACTATAGGAGATAGAAACAATGTCTTCAGTCTTCCAGTTGTCCAGCCCTTTGTCTGATGTAGGGAAGATCCACTTGTCCAGGTTGTAATTATCTTCATCTTCTCCAATGGCATTGACCCCCTTGCTGATGAAATGATGCTTCAAACCTTCTGAACGAGGATGTTGTTCTCCCTTCTGATCCTTAGCAGTGCGGCCTAAACCCCATTTGTTGGATTTGTATGGAATATCAGGTAATTGCCCCCAGATGGTGCAGCCACCTTCTTCTACCACAGCCCTAGCATCTTTCAGAGAAGCCATTGCAGGAATAACCCCAGTAACTTTAGGAGGAGTGTAGACGTGCTTAGTCTCGGGAACCACTTGGGGGACTAATTCGTACGCTATACGGGGAGATTCAAAAGCTTCTCCGGTGAATTCAAGATACTTGGTCTCATCTACGAAGCTCACCACATACTCTTCTTCACCATACACAGTGACGATTTTGCCTTTCGCTGGGTATTTCAGTTTCTGATGGAGAGTTGAAGTCACAGCATTTGCCCCATGTATCCAAGGACGTCCAAGTAGACATGAATAGGCGGGACGAATATCCATCACATAGAACACGGTATTGAAAGTCTGGGAACCTACTCTGATCGGGAGCTCAACTTCGCCATACACAGTACTCATTGTGCCATCGTAAGCTTTTACTATCACATCACTGGATTTCAACTCAATTCCGTCAACTTTGAGTTTGTCCAGCACCAACTTGGGTAGCACATTCAGAGACGAGCCATTGTCAACCAGTACATGAGCCAGGGTGGTACCACCACATTCAATGGAGATATGCAGTGCCTTGTTATGATTCTTCCCACAAGGACTCAGATTGGCATCAGAGTGTTGCACCCCAAAATTTGCCCATTTATTTATTCCCCAATTGGTCCTCACCTTACATTCATGTGCATACCTCATATAGGCCATTCATCCATTACATTCATCCATATCATGGTTACTATCCAGAATTGATGAGAAAAGCGCTTTGTTGAAGAAATTTCTTGGTTCATAAGAGAGGATCTGAAGTCTGATTGTATGACATCATCCGCATTGAAGCTCTCCTAAGATTAGGGCTCCATTATCTTCAATCCAAAGCTTTGATTGAAGGATACAAGCTCGCAAATCATATGGTCTCCCAAATCAGGGTTCTAACCAAAGTCAACGCAGTTGACTTTTTGGTCAACATTTAATCAGGATATGATTTTATAGTGTGAGATGGAGTGAGGCTCGTGTGAAGGTGTGTAGTTGAGTTTCTGTGGCTGATTATTGATTTGAATTGGAATCGGAGATCGATTAATCAGAAAATTTATTTGAAGCCGGAAAAGTCAAACAGTTGACTTTTTTGTCAAAATCAACTGTCCGATATTGATTCTTGGTGGAAATTTGGTCAAAGAAAAGTCAACCCAAATAATTAAAACCAAGATTTAAATAACAATTTCCATTTTAGGAAAGTTGGTTAAAAGAAGAAATGCCAAAAAAGGAAAGTTCTACTTGGAGAATTTTTGGAGGAATTTGAGAATGGGTGAATAACTGACTTCAGGATCCAATGACACGTGATTCAGGGTTTTATCTTGGAATGATGTCAAGAGTAACATTGTTCTATTCATGGCATGTTACAAATTTTTAGTTGGAGGTTTCTCCATTTGGATTTTAAATCAAAAGTTACAAGTTGTTGAAGTTCATGAGTCAAGCTGTTATTTTCCAATGAAAGCAATATTTTGGAAGTGTAAGAATGATTATGTGCAAGACTTTCGTGATGATTTTCATAGTGATCCGGTCCTTAAATCAAGATATCTTCAACTATGAAGTTACCCAATTCATAGCAAGCTAAAACTTTGTAGTTGGAAGTCTCTTTAGTAGATGTTTGGATGCAAAGTTATAAAGCCTAAAAGTTGGTGTTTCTAAATATTTGTTGCCTAGCAGCTAGCAGAATATGGAAAAAGTTTCATGAGTAATTGCGATTGAATCTTTGAGGGCAATTTTCGCTCGAGTCCGTGCTCCGGTTCAGAATGTGTTCAACTATAGACTTGTTCTCCTCATTGTCGTTTACGACTTTGTAAAAGGAATTAAGTCCAGATGGGGTTTGGATCAAGAGATACGGAAGAGAGAAGTCGACGTCTCACTTAGCGTGTTAGATTGGATATTTAGAATTCTGCAGAGAATTTTCTAACTAGTCCAAGGGCCTGACTTTGAAAGGAAAATACATGGTATTCCAGCCACATTCCCTAAGGTTACCAACTTCATTTCTCTTCTATCCAACTTATCTCTCATCATGATGCTAAGTTTGAGAAGAATGATGAGAGAATAAGTGAATTATGTGCACACGAAGTCATAGCCACGCAAGGAATCGAACCGGTACGAAAGTTTGCCAAAACAAGCATGCATGCGTAAAGTGAATAACAGGTTTACTTAAAATACCACCTTTGCTCATTAAGTGTTGAGAAGAATCTATCAGCTACTCCACCATAACTCCATGCATAAACTATAATAATCCAACACTACACCATACATTACTACACCACCACATAAATATGAAAATCACCAAGCCATGCACGTGCCACATAAAAAGCAGTAGAAAAACTTTCTACAAAGAGCAAACTTGTTCATTAAGTGTTTGAATAATAATCCTCTACACATGAGCTACACTACACACACGCTCCAGAACTTTTTCTTTTTCTCAGTATCAAAACACGCCTCAATTTTCACACTATCCTCTCATCTTTCTCCTCTCTTTTCTCATGGCTCTCACTCTCACTCCAACTTCAACCATCAATAACAGTTTCTCTAACGGTTTTCACCATCATCTTCATTTGGCATCTTTCTCTAACAACCTCCATAACTAACCATAAAAAACTACAACAAACTCCCTGGACCTTCATCTTCACTACAAAACCTGCACCATCACTCTCATGATTTTTCCCTCTCCGCAAACAACAAAAACTTGGCTTTCTCTCTCAACCTTCTCTGTCAATCTCCACCGAATCTCCTCATCAAGATAGCCTCCTCCTTCAACATTCATCAATGCCAACACTATCACTTTCCATGAATAGTCAGCACTGTAATCATCATCTTCTTCCCATGATTGGAATTTTGAGCCAAGAAACATCCTCCTTCAGTGTATACGCCTTCTGAGTCCATCTCTCAGAGGCTCCGGTGATAGATTTCAAGGCTAACGATTTCATCATCAAGAATGTGAGGCTAGTAGAGTTTTCTGAAGTCTGTTATAACTCAAGAACCGTTCATCATTCAGGTACGTCTTCTGATTCTTCTTAGCATTGTAGTGACATGGTTAGGGCATGAATTTGATTCTTGACTTCATCATTCATTTTCTGTAAATTAGTTTTCGCTTGATTGTTGGAATGATGTATACGAATGCTATATGTTGTGAGGATTTCGTTGATGGGTAGATTTAGCGTTTTATTGAAAGTTCATGAGGTTAGGGTTTTGATAATGGCCACGGTTTGGACTTTAGAGAAAGATTTAGAGAGAACTAAGGCCATATTCGGAATCCACACGAAATTCCGAGTGGGAAGGTGATCGCTTTTTGCGTTTCTGGGCAAGTTAGGGTGGAGCTCCGGCGAGGACCGAACGGAGAAGACGACCGGAAATAAGTTCCGGCGTCTGCATGGTCTTTATGGGACCCTTGACGTGGCAGCTTCCTGATGGCTGTAGTTTTTTCCTATTTCCTTTTTGTCTTATTTTAATTCAAAGTTTTTTGGATACAAAATGTAGTGTTGATCATTGATTGGTTAAAATCGGTTTTTGTCCTGTAGTCACTTAAATTATATTTGACCAATTGATAAAGGTCCCTATTAGTATCATGTCACGTTGCTTTTTTCTTTTTCCTTAATCTGGCCACTTGAATAAATGAACAAACATCATGCTGTTAGAGAATAGTAAAATGTGAATAAAAAATGGGATAATAAAGTGTTAACGGGCCACGTGTGTTGATTGGGCCTTAGCGCTGTTGTTTTCTGCACTCCCTCTTGTATGGCCCAAACGCGCCAATAACTGGAATATGGTTCTTTTTTTTTTTACTACTACACCCCATCTTTAGGCAGATTTGTATCTTATCTCAAACTGTTTTCTCTCCAACTTTTGCTTCATAAATCTTCTTCCCATTGAATAAAAAATAAATAAAAATAGGTTTTAAATAGAATAATGTGTGTAGAAATTTGTGATATTTTTGTTAGATTTTTAGCACTTAGTTTGTTGGTTTTAATAAATCATTTTCTTTAGTGTGTTCATTGTGTCTTTAAGTTTGATCGGTTTTGCAAATTAATTTTGTTTAATACCTTAGGAGTAGAATTTGATTGCCATTTTTTGTGTGATATCAGTAGACTCATATACCATATTGTGTGAAAAAAATAAAAGTTTAATTCTATGTTTTGGTTAGGTTTTCATTAGATTTTCTATACCCGATTTATGTACGTTCCTAAACGGATAACCATGTGAATTTGACCTATAATTTGCTTTGCCTTTATGCAATTGACTTAGTTTCTTTTTGTACATATAAGTAGGGATGTTTAGAGGTCCTAAGACCTGGAGTTGAATTTTTCAAGTCATGTTTTCTTATTTTACTTGATTTTTCTTTGTTACTTGTAAATAACTTGCTTTTGGCTAACGATTGTGTTGTAACTTGTCCAAATGACCTATAATTTTGTATGTAACTTTGTGACTTGATTCCATGATTGTTTAGACACTTATTAGAGGTTATTAGCTACTGACTTCCATCATTTGATTACATTTTTCTAACTTCATTCACCATTTGAACTTACTAACTAGTTTTGACCTAGTTTTGTCTAGTTTTTGTTAGAGCTTTGCGTTGTTTCAAGCTAATTGACTAACATAGATTGGTAAAAAGCCTTAGACCTATAATTAATATGCTACTGACCTCAAGTTTAGCTCATGTTTTCATTCTCTTTTTGTTTTGACTAATTGATACATGTTTGCTAATTGTTAAGTAACGATTCATGCGATACTTTGGTAACCTCTTGTGAATATTGTTGTGAGATGTAATGATGTTTTTGTGTTTGATTTAGGACACTAATTTCATTGGTTTGCTACTGCCCTAGGGCTTTCTTCTCCCATTTTCATGCTTTTCCTCTTCTTTCACACTTTGATTGTTATTAGTTTAAGAGGCGACGATTGTTTGTTCTTCCTCCATCTTTTGTGGATTGTTTTCTCTTGGGATTCATTATGTGTAGTCTCTCCTAGGAGTAGACTTGGTTAGGGACTTCATTAAGTCACCTACCTTGCTTGTTGCTTTTCTTAACTCTTACCATATGCTTACCATGTTTCCTTAGGGCGGTGACTTCAATCTTCATTAAGATTAGTCACATAGAACAACTTAGGTTGTAGTCTATGCATGATAACATAGGTAGAGATCCCTTATCCTTGACCTTAGGGCCATTTGTAGATTAGAATAACTTAGATTAGAGAATAGGTTAGTTCCCTTTTGTTCATTCTTTTTCCTTTTCAACTTTAAAACATTAATAAATAAAGAGGCGAATCACACTAAGAAAGTGATAGAGAAATGAGTGGGATTCATTCCCTAATCTGTTTCTCAATCACTTAATGGCATAGAAATGAGTGGGATTCATTCCCTAATCTGTTTCTCGGTCACTACTTAATGGGAGAGAAGTGAGTGGGATTCATTCCCTAATCTGTTTCTCAAACATTAATTAATGGGATAGAAATGAGTGGGATTCATTCCCTAATCTGTTTCTTGAACATTATATAATGGGATAGAAGTGAGTGGGATCCATTCCCTAATCTGCTTCTCGATCATTATACATTTTATGTGATTCAAATCGCAAAGTAAATTCCCTTAAAAAATACTCAACCAAAAACATTTAAATCACTTAATAAAGGCTCGAATTAAAACAAAGTGACGAAGTGGTGCGAAACCTTGTATTGGGTTTTGTTCATCATGTAGTTACATAAAAAACACAAACCCAAGTTCATTCTTTTGCCTTGTTAGGCGCTTAAGAACAAGTTAAGTCCTTTCCAAAAGTAGGCGTATAAGTCTCCAAAGGTCGAGCATCGTGGATTGTGACCTTAACCTCTGTTCAACTAAAAAACACAAAACAGATGGAAACTATGGAGCCGAACTACGGTCGTTCTGATTCCTGAAAAGGATACGTAGGCATTGGGTCGCGGGGCCTAAGCGAACACACTTGTAAATAATTCCTTCTTTTCCCCGTATTTCTTTTGCATGCATTCGCATTTAGGTTTTAGACATAGATACACCCTTTAGATAGAAACAAACATAGGTGGATACCATCGAGTACGATGGGCGTGAGGGGTGCTAACACCTTCCCCTTGCGTAACCGACTCCCGTACCCTGTTCTCTGGTCGAAAGACCTTGGTCTTGTTTCGAGTTAGGTTTTCTGATATTCCTTTCCCTTATGGGATAAATATATTGGTGGCGACTCTGATTCCATTTTTCGCGGTAGCGACAGCTGGCGACTCTGCTGGGGATGTTGATAGACCTGTTGCTGGTCCATCCTTAGTGAGTCGATCCTAGCCTGCGTTTGTTTGTTTATTTACTAGGTGTTTATTTGTTTTCATGTCTATACCTTGTATATATGTTTACATGTTTACTTTTCTGCTTGCATATCATGTTTATTTCTGTTTGCACATCATGCATATGGATTATATTCTGTGTTCCTTGGGGTCTTCTGTTCTGTTTTGCAGGTTGGGTGGGTTGTTCTATGAGGTAAAAGGCCCAATACCCAGGCCAGAGTTAACACATAGGATACCTAGGATAGAGTGGATAGTCATGACGCCAACAGAATGTCAGGTTCTGTTGATTGCGATCATGAGACCCACGACCAGCTGAGACTCGAATGGGATACCGTTGTTGGCATGTATTTGCAACAATGATGGTGTTTCAGGAGAGTTGCTAACGCTGGAGACCTTTTGACCTACCTTGACCTAGATTCACCTGTGAGTGGGGTGGGATATTCATGACGGGTACCGTTGGTGACTATTCTATTCTGTTGGTGACTATTGGTTCTCCTGGTATTCAAAAAGGTGTCGGACCTTTGATCTCATGACATCTAACCTACATCAGTTATTCAGAGGATTGTATAATGGTTACTAAGATTATATAGACCTTGATCCCATGCTTTTGCATTGCATAACATCATTGCTTTATCCACCTCATTTGTGGGGGATCCTAAAGTCTATTTCCAAAAAAAGAGGAAACCAAAAAAGTAGAAAAAAAAACAAAAAAGTAGAAAAACAAAAAAGATGGAAAAGAAAAAAAAGAAAAGATACTATATGCAAAAAAAAAAAGAGTAAAAGAGAAACAAAAGTGTGAAAAGACTTTAGGATCCCTTAGAAATGAAACATGCATTCATACTATCATGCATTTCATAGTTCTCTCGGAAGCTTATGGGGCCCTTCCTACTCAAATTCTGACTTCAACAACAAAATGACTTCTCACCTCTACGTGCTCGAAAGTTAATGATGGAACAACTCCGTGAGGATTCGAATGAAATGAGAGCAAAAATGGGGATTATGAATCAATGCATGGAGGTTATTCAAGCTTTTTCTCTTTGACAAGAAGAATTGAGACAAGTTCCTTAAAGGCCAAATGCAAATGTCAATCTCACCTCAAGAGAGAAGGTCTTGTGAATCAAAATGTCAGAAATACTGTTAAGATTCCTATTCTTATTAAGGAGATTTCGCATCATGAGAACGGTCTGGAATTTGAAGTCTTCAGGCTCTTGATTATTGAAATAACAAAAAAGATTCCACCTCTTGAAGACAAGGTTGAAAGCCATAGAATATTATGACTCCATTGATATAGACATCGTTGGATTGTGCCTAGTGCTTGATGTCAATAGCTGCAAAGGTCATTTATTTTCTCTCTGGATAGTTTGGACATGCAAGCAAAAGTGGTATTCATCTCTTGTACATATGTGGAAGATGCTTGGGGCTCCCGATTGAGGGATAAGCAAGACATTGTCTATCTTGAGCATTGCACCATTCGCATGCTCGAATCCCTTAAAGCACTACAAATTCTTGTGCAACTTCGTCAGAATATTTTTCCATGTGATAATCAAGAGGGTTCTACGAAGACATTTCTCATTCTCAAGCTTTGGCTTCATATCATGAGTCATCTCTTCCCGAAATTTTCTTCTCATTGACATTTGACCGTCAACAGAGAAAGAAAGAATATGAGACAGAAACAATATGGGAAACGAAGTGATGTAATTTCAATGCCTTGTACTCAGTTATATCCTTGATTGTTGGTATTCCAGTTGGTGTTTTGGGATTTCCTTACCACACGTAGCTCTCCTGAGTGTGATGATCATACTATCTTCTTCCATTTATAATGGTGATTACTATTCTAGCATCTATATTTGGGGCTCCCGACTGAGGGATAAGCAAGACATTGTCTATCTTGAGTATTGCATCATTTGCATCGCTCGAATCCCTAAAGTAAGGCAAAAATGCACCACTCTTGTACGCCTTTGTTGGAATATACTTCTGGGAAGTAATCTGAAGTGTGTGGAAGGAACATATGATAATGCTAAGTGATTACCATGCTGGGGCACCTAGCCATTCAACTGAAGGTGGTAGGACATTCAAAGGCAGAATTCAAGTCCTCGTTGATTTCGGAATAACCACAATCCACTCCAAGAGGTCTTATGCACAAGTTGAAGTCTCAATGGGGTATCAAAACTGAAAAAAGTATTCAAGAGCAATAAGTCCAGACGGAGTCAAGTCTCCTCAACAAGGGCATTCATGTAGTTCTTTATTGCATTCTCATTCCTAACATTTTGTTGTTTGTTTAAGCATTGCTAGTATGTAAAAATTTGTTAATTTCTGAATGAAAATCATAATGCATTGTTTATGTTTGTCTTGAAGTAATCCATTCGTTTTCACTCAAAAAAAAAAAAGTTTTTGGCATTACGATACCAACTTTATTAATCTCTTGCTTAGGCAACGAGCGGAGGGAGAATGATGACAATAAAAATGCAAAATCCCTAATTGTGTGTTTTTGAATAAAACCCTGCTGATGATGTACAGGCATTATTTCAAATCCCTAAACACCGGAGATATAAGGGAGATAGACCCTCGTTAACCCCTTTGAGCCTTGAAGTAGGAGTTTCTTTTCTAATACAAAAAAAAAAAAACCCTTATTTTTTACCCTGGGGCAGGGTAGTGTTCATTTAACTTGATCAAGTGTTCAAAACTCACAAATGATATGCATCTAAGGATACAAGAATGGTTATCCTTCAAAAGGTTGAGGAAAGTCAAAACCGTAATGGTTATCCTTCACCTACCAAGAGGACAAAAGATGATGATGCCACAATGGTAATTCTTCATTAATCATGGAATGAGGCAGTCGCAATCACTTCCAACGAATCAAAAACAATGCGAGGTCACACGACTTGTTCAAGAAAGAAAAAGAAAAAATATTGCAAAAAAAAAAAGAAAGAAAAGAAAAGGATAAAGAAAAGAATATGGCAATAAAAAGAAAATGATGGTGAAAATAAAGAAAGAACAAAGTCGTGTGGTAATGAATCAGAAGAATAAAAGGTGAGCGACTGCCATGTCTGAAAAACCTCATTGATTCCTCAACCATTTCAAAATTCCTTGTGAGGAATGAGCACTCATGTTGAGTTAATTGAACTTAGGAGTGGAGAACATCATGAAGGGGGTGGGCACCAAATAATTTTGAGCCTAAAATCCTTTGTTTCTGAAACATAAACCTGGCCAAGTTACAACCCTTAAAAGTCCTAATTGAAGTAGGGTTTATTCCGAAAATACACTCCCATGAAATAGCATTTAACTGACTCTCAATGAAGCGTAACACATATATGTTGGTATTGTATGCCCGCTTTGCATTTCATTCACAAGAGGTGGCCACCTCATTGCATAAAAAGTTTTAAACTTCAAGACTAGCATAGGCTTTGTATTAGAATTATCATTCTTAGAATTAACATTCTTTTGCATACAAAACATTTGCTTAAACATCAAGGAAGTTTCCATGATGAGAATCCATGAAGAGCTTGACCATGTCAAAATAAAAGAGACTCGAGAACTCCGTAAAATAAAAAAGCAATCATTTCAGAGACTGGTTTCAAAGCAAGTTGTATGAAGGCTCCATTGAGCAAGTGCATTTTGTGGACCTCGTTGACTAATATATCAAGGGGCATGTTGCCTAAAAGACTCCAATGAGCATAATCAGTCGATATCTTCTTTGATTGATTACCCTGAGGGGAGAAGTCTGAATACTCTGTTGAGTAGATGCGGTTTTTTAAGTATCCTTGAGGGGAAGAGTTTGAAGACTCCATTGAATATGATAAAGTTGCTTCCATAGTTTGGTTGACTTCAAGGGAAGCAAACTTGAGGATTCTGATAAGATGTACATAATCAGGGGCAGTCACGACGAGGAATCTCTCTCGTGAGTTCAGCCTATATGGGGCAAACAAATCAAGGTTTGACATCTCAAACTCAATCAATCTGGGTTAATCAAGTCGGTGAATCTCTCTCTTGATTTCAATCAATCTGAAGTAGTGACGTCGAGGAATCTCTCAAACTCACTCAATCTGGGGCAGTTACGTCGAGATTCGGAAAAAATCTCTTCAAGGATCTGTGGATCAAGAGAAAGAATATTTCAGACGCTTGAATATGCTGGGGCACAATCTTTTGGGAACCATCATTCACTTATAAAATGCAGTTGACCATCATGAAGTTGATAGGTATCATAATGCTTTTCCCCAACAAGTCACTCCCTGAGCATAGGAGTTTATTTCTCCTGAGAGTTGATTCCATTCCTCAAGCATAGGAGTTTATTTCTCCTGGAAAAGTCACTCCCCGAGCATAGGAGTTTATTTCTCCTGAGAATTCATTCTCTCCCCAAGTATAGGAGTTTATTTCTCCTGAGAATTCATTCTCTCCCCAAGTATAGGAGTTTATTTCTCCTCGGAGTTGTTCCACTCATCCCATAAAGAGTTCCTTATCAAGATTTCTTATCCACAACAAGGTGAGTTGAGGGAATCTCCTCGAGCTGAAAATTCTCCAAACAATGGCACATGGTGAGAAGTCAAAATTTTCTTCAAGTCAACAATCAGAAGTGTATCCCGCAAGTCAAAGTCCAATGTTTATTGGCACCCCCACAGAATTCTTAACACTAAGGGGATTCTCCCTGGTGTTTACCTCTCCCGAGGTCAAAGATGAAATTCAATGGAATACTCCCCGAAGGGACCCCAATGATTCTGCTTCTCAATCACACTATTGCCTTTATTTGGCGCCTTGCATATAGTAATCATTGCATTCACATTGCATCTACAAAAACGCGTAGCATTTCCATGAATATGGAGCATTACGCCATGGAAAAATCAAACATGCATCAATGCATAAGCCAAGTTTGTATGTGCTCTAAAGGCACAAGATGATGTATTCCCAGAAGAAGTCTTGTCCTCTTCCTCCAAGGTGGATTGAATGCAAAGTTAGTCCTCGTTAAGATCGTGTTTCATTGGTCAGTTTTCCACTTGCCGTGTTCAATAAAGTCTAACTAAGGTTAGCACCTCCTTTTTTCAATAAAGTCTAACTAAGGTTAGCACCTCCTTTTTCTAAAGTCTAACTAAGGTTAGCAATCTTTTTCAAAGTCTAACAATTTGGTGGAGTCGTCTACGGATGGTTTCATCCTTTATCGAGTCACCCTTCGGCTGTGTCTCTTTTTGAAGTCTAACTGAGGTTAGCAAATTAGGATCGGATTCCCCTTCGGCTGGTTTCATCCTTTGTCGAGTCACACTTCGGCTGTGTCTCTTTTTGAAGTCTAACTAAGGTTAGCAAATTAGGATCGGATTCCCCTTCGGCTGGTTTCATCCTTTATCGAGTCGCTGGTTTCATCCTTTATCGAGTCACCCTTCGGCTGTGTCTCTTTTTGAAGTCTAACTAAGGTTAGCAAATTAGGATCGGATTCCCCTTCGGCTGGTTTCATCCTTTATCGAGTCACCCTTCGGCTGTGTCTCTTTTTGAAGTCTAACTAAGGTTAGCAAATTAGGATCGGATTCCCCTTCGGCTGGTTTCATCCTTTATCGAGTCACCCTTCGGCTGTGTCTCTTTTTGAAGTCTAACTAAGGTTAGCAAATTATGATCGGATTCCCCTTCGGCTGGTTTCATCCTTTATCGTGTCACCCTTCGGCTGTGTCTCTTTTTTTGAAGTCTAACTAAGGTTAGCAATCTTTTTCAAAGCCTAACTAAGGTTAGCAATCTTCTTCAAAGTCTAACTAAGGTTAGCAATCTTCTTCAAAGTCTAACTAAGGTTAGCAATCTTCTTCAAAAGTCTAACTAAGGTTAGCAACCTTTTTCAAAGTCTAACTAAGGTTAGCAATTTGGTAGAGTCGTCTACGGATGGTTTCTTCCTTGTGGAGTCACGCTACGGTTGTGTCTTCTTTCCAAAGTCTAACTAAGGTTAGCAATTTGGTTGAGTCGTCTAAGGACGGTTCTTCCTTGTGGAGTCACGCTACGGTTGTGTCTTCTTTTCAAAGTCTAACTAAGGTTAGCAATTTGGTTGAGTCATCTAAGGATGGTTCTTCCTTGTGGAGTCACGCTACGGTTGTGTCTTCTTTTCAAAGTCTAACTACGGTTAGCACTCTCCTTTTCAAGTCTATCTAAGGATAGCAATCTTTTCAAAGTCTAACTAAGGTTAGCAATTTGGTTGAGTCGTCTAAGGATGGTTCTTCCTTGTGGAGTCACGCTACGGTGGTGTCGCCTCTTCTTCAAGTCTAACTACGGTTAGCACTCTCCTTTTCAAGTCTATCTAAGGATAGCAATCTTTTCAAAGTCTAACTAAGGTTAGCAACTCGTCTGGTCCACCTTTGATACTATTCAACACCTTTGCTTTACCACAGAATGCAAATTTTGATGGTACTTTTGGGTATTCAATCCACTTTCACCTCTCATGTCTAGAACTTGTGTCGTTCGTACATTCAGGTTCAAGAAGATTGAATAGGGGCAGCTGTTGCACCCCAAAATTTGCCCATTTATTTATTCCCCAATTGGTCCTCACCTTACATTCATGTGCATACCTCATATAGGCCATTCATCCATTACATTCATCCATATCATGGTTACTATCCAGAATTGATGAGAAAAGCGCTTTGTTGAAGAAATTTCTTGGTTCATAAGAGAGGATCTGAAGTCTGATTGTATGACATCATCCGCATTGAAGCTCTCCTAAGATTAGGGCTCCATTATCTTCAATCCAAAGCTTTGATTGAAGGATACAAGCTCGCAAATCATATGGTCTCCCAAATCAGGGTTCTAACCAAAGTCAACGCAGTTGACTTTTTGGTCAACATTTAATCAGGATATGATTTTATAGTGTGAGATGGAGTGAGGCTCGTGTGAAGGTGTGTAGTTGAGTTTCTGTGGCTGATTATTGATTTGAATTGGAATCGGAGATCGATTAATCAGAAAATTTATTTGAAGCCGGAAAAGTCAAACAGTTGACTTTTTTGTCAAAATCAACTGTCCGATATTGATTCTTGGTGGAAATTTGGTCAAAGAAAAGTCAACCCAAATAATTAAAACCAAGATTTAAATAACAATTTCCATTTTAGGAAAGTTGGTTAAAAGAAGAAATGCCAAAAAAGGAAAGTTCTACTTGGAGAATTTTTGGAGGAATTTGAGAATGGGTGAATAACTGACTTCAGGATCCAATGACACGTGATTCAGGGTTTTATCTTGGAATGATGTCAAGAGTAACATTGTTCTATTCATGGCATGTTACAAATTTTTAGTTGGAGGTTTCTCCATTTGGATTTTAAATCAAAAGTTACAAGTTGTTGAAGTTCATGAGTCAAGCTGTTATTTTCCAATGAAAGCAATATTTTGGAAGTGTAAGAATGATTATGTGCAAGACTTTCGTGATGATTTTCATAGTGATCCGGTCCTTAAATCAAGATATCTTCAACTATGAAGTTACCCAATTCATAGCAAGCTAAAACTTTGTAGTTGGAAGTCTCTTTAGTAGATGTTTGGATGCAAAGTTATAAAGCCTAAAAGTTGGTGTTTCTAAATATTTGTTGCCTAGCAGCTAGCAGAATATGGAAAAAGTTTCATGAGTAATTGCGATTGAATCTTTGAGGGCAATTTTCGCTCGAGTCCGTGCTCCGGTTCAGAATGTGTTCAACTATAGACTTGTTCTCCTCATTGTCGTTTACGACTTTGTAAAAGGAATTAAGTCCAGATGGGGTTTGGATCAAGAGATACGGAAGAGAGAAGTCGACGTCTCACTTAGCGTGTTAGATTGGATATTTAGAATTCTGCAGAGAATTTTCTAACTAGTCCAAGGGCCTGACTTTGAAAGGAAAATACATGGTATTCCAGCCACATTCCCTAAGGTTACCAACTTCATTTCTCTTCTATCCAACTTATCTCTCATCATGATGCTAAGTTTGAGAAGAATGATGAGAGAATAAGTGAATTATGTGCACACGAAGTCATAGCCACGCAAGGAATCGAACCGGTACGAAAGTTTGCCAAAACAAGCATGCATGCGTAAAGTGAATAACAGGTTTACTTAAAATACCACCTTTGCTCATTAAGTGTTGAGAAGAATCTATCAGCTACTCCACCATAACTCCATGCATAAACTATAATAATCCAACACTACACCATACATTACTACACCACCACATAAATATGAAAATCACCAAGCCATGCACGTGCCACATAAAAAGCAGTAGAAAAACTTTCTACAAAGAGCAAACTTGTTCATTAAGTGTTTGAATAATAATCCTCTACACATGAGCTACACTACACACACGCTCCAGAACTTTTTCTTTTTCTCAGTATCAAAACACGCCTCAATTTTCACACTATCCTCTCATCTTTCTCCTCTCTTTTCTCATGGCTCTCACTCTCACTCCAACTTCAACCATCAATAACAGTTTCTCTAACGGTTTTCACCATCATCTTCATTTGGCATCTTTCTCTAACAACCTCCATAACTAACCATAAAAAACTACAACAAACTCCCTGGACCTTCATCTTCACTACAAAACCTGCACCATCACTCTCATGATTTTTCCCTCTCCGCAAACAACAAAAACTTGGCTTTCTCTCTCAACCTTCTCTGTCAATCTCCACCGAATCTCCTCATCAAGATAGCCTCCTCCTTCAACATTCATCAATGCCAACACTATCACTTTCCATGAATAGTCAGCACTGTAATCATCATCTTCTTCCCATGATTGGAATTTTGAGCCAAGAAACATCCTCCTTCAGTGTATACGCCTTCTGAGTCCATCTCTCAGAGGCTCCGGTGATAGATTTCAAGGCTAACGATTTCATCATCAAGAATGTGAGGCTAGTAGAGTTTTCTGAAGTCTGTTATAACTCAAGAACCGTTCATCATTCAGGTACGTCTTCTGATTCTTCTTAGCATTGTAGTGACATGGTTAGGGCATGAATTTGATTCTTGACTTCATCATTCATTTTCTGTAAATTAGTTTTCGCTTGATTGTTGGAATGATGTATACGAATGCTATATGTTGTGAGGATTTCGTTGATGGGTAGATTTAGCGTTTTATTGAAAGTTCATGAGGTTAGGGTTTTGATAATGGCCACGGTTTGGACTTTAGAGAAAGATTTAGAGAGAACTAAGGCCATATTCGGAATCCACACGAAATTCCGAGTGGGAAGGTGATCGCTTTTTGCGTTTCTGGGCAAGTTAGGGTGGAGCTCCGGCGAGGACCGAACGGAGAAGACGACCGGAAATAAGTTCCGGCGTCTGCATGGTCTTTATGGGACCCTTGACGTGGCAGCTTCCTGATGGCTGTAGTTTTTTCCTATTTCCTTTTTGTCTTATTTTAATTCAAAGTTTTTTGGATACAAAATGTAGTGTTGATCATTGATTGGTTAAAATCGGTTTTTGTCCTGTAGTCACTTAAATTATATTTGACCAATTGATAAAGGTCCCTATTAGTATCATGTCACGTTGCTTTTTTCTTTTTCCTTAATCTGGCCACTTGAATAAATGAACAAACATCATGCTGTTAGAGAATAGTAAAATGTGAATAAAAAATGGGATAATAAAGTGTTAACGGGCCACGTGTGTTGATTGGGCCTTAGCGCTGTTGTTTTCTGCACTCCCTCTTGTATGGCCCAAACGCGCCAATAACTGGAATATGGTTCTTTTTTTTTTTACTACTACACCCCATCTTTAGGCAGATTTGTATCTTATCTCAAACTGTTTTCTCTCCAACTTTTGCTTCATAAATCTTCTTCCCATTGAATAAAAAATAAATAAAAATAGGTTTTAAATAGAATAATGTGTGTAGAAATTTGTGATATTTTTGTTAGATTTTTAGCACTTAGTTTGTTGGTTTTAATAAATCATTTTCTTTAGTGTGTTCATTGTGTCTTTAAGTTTGATCGGTTTTGCAAATTAATTTTGTTTAATACCTTAGGAGTAGAATTTGATTGCCATTTTTTGTGTGATATCAGTAGACTCATATACCATATTGTGTGAAAAAAATAAAAGTTTAATTCTATGTTTTGGTTAGGTTTTCATTAGATTTTCTATACCCGATTTATGTACGTTCCTAAACGGATAACCATGTGAATTTGACCTATAATTTGCTTTGCCTTTATGCAATTGACTTAGTTTCTTTTTGTACATATAAGTAGGGATGTTTAGAGGTCCTAAGACCTGGAGTTGAATTTTTCAAGTCATGTTTTCTTATTTTACTTGATTTTTCTTTGTTACTTGTAAATAACTTGCTTTTGGCTAACGATTGTGTTGTAACTTGTCCAAATGACCTATAATTTTGTATGTAACTTTGTGACTTGATTCCATGATTGTTTAGACACTTATTAGAGGTTATTAGCTACTGACTTCCATCATTTGATTACATTTTTCTAACTTCATTCACCATTTGAACTTACTAACTAGTTTTGACCTAGTTTTGTCTAGTTTTTGTTAGAGCTTTGCGTTGTTTCAAGCTAATTGACTAACATAGATTGGTAAAAAGCCTTAGACCTATAATTAATATGCTACTGACCTCAAGTTTAGCTCATGTTTTCATTCTCTTTTTGTTTTGACTAATTGATACATGTTTGCTAATTGTTAAGTAACGATTCATGCGATACTTTGGTAACCTCTTGTGAATATTGTTGTGAGATGTAATGATGTTTTTGTGTTTGATTTAGGACACTAATTTCATTGGTTTGCTACTGCCCTAGGGCTTTCTTCTCCCATTTTCATGCTTTTCCTCTTCTTTCACACTTTGATTGTTATTAGTTTAAGAGGCGACGATTGTTTGTTCTTCCTCCATCTTTTGTGGATTGTTTTCTCTTGGGATTCATTATGTGTAGTCTCTCCTAGGAGTAGACTTGGTTAGGGACTTCATTAAGTCACCTACCTTGCTTGTTGCTTTTCTTAACTCTTACCATATGCTTACCATGTTTCCTTAGGGCGGTGACTTCAATCTTCATTAAGATTAGTCACATAGAACAACTTAGGTTGTAGTCTATGCATGATAACATAGGTAGAGATCCCTTATCCTTGACCTTAGGGCCATTTGTAGATTAGAATAACTTAGATTAGAGAATAGGTTAGTTCCCTTTTGTTCATTCTTTTTCCTTTTCAACTTTAAAACATTAATAAATAAAGAGGCGAATCACACTAAGAAAGTGATAGAGAAATGAGTGGGATTCATTCCCTAATCTGTTTCTCAATCACTTAATGGCATAGAAATGAGTGGGATTCATTCCCTAATCTGTTTCTCGGTCACTACTTAATGGGAGAGAAGTGAGTGGGATTCATTCCCTAATCTGTTTCTCAAACATTAATTAATGGGATAGAAATGAGTGGGATTCATTCCCTAATCTGTTTCTTGAACATTATATAATGGGATAGAAGTGAGTGGGATCCATTCCCTAATCTGCTTCTCGATCATTATACATTTTATGTGATTCAAATCGCAAAGTAAATTCCCTTAAAAAATACTCAACCAAAAACATTTAAATCACTTAATAAAGGCTCGAATTAAAACAAAGTGACGAAGTGGTGCGAAACCTTGTATTGGGTTTTGTTCATCATGTAGTTACATAAAAAACACAAACCCAAGTTCATTCTTTTGCCTTGTTAGGCGCTTAAGAACAAGTTAAGTCCTTTCCAAAAGTAGGCGTATAAGTCTCCAAAGGTCGAGCATCGTGGATTGTGACCTTAACCTCTGTTCAACTAAAAAACACAAAACAGATGGAAACTATGGAGCCGAACTACGGTCGTTCTGATTCCTGAAAAGGATACGTAGGCATTGGGTCGCGGGGCCTAAGCGAACACACTTGTAAATAATTCCTTCTTTTCCCCGTATTTCTTTTGCATGCATTCGCATTTAGGTTTTAGACATAGATACACCCTTTAGATAGAAACAAACATAGGTGGATACCATCGAGTACGATGGGCGTGAGGGGTGCTAACACCTTCCCCTTGCGTAACCGACTCCCGTACCCTGTTCTCTGGTCGAAAGACCTTGGTCTTGTTTCGAGTTAGGTTTTCTGATATTCCTTTCCCTTATGGGATAAATATATTGGTGGCGACTCTGATTCCATTTTTCGCGGTAGCGACACAGAGAATCCAAGGTAGTTATCTGTCGTCAGGTTTGCAATACAGTTCTCAAGATGAGTGACAGTAATCTCTTCTGGCACATGGGCAGCCTCTAGAAACTTCATCATAGCCTTGGCGTGAGTCTTGGAACAACTCAAAAGTGACAGTATAGAGATCTTAGAAGGAGTATGCCCCATTTGTTCAACAATGTCATAATCACTCTTGCGAATTGTAATACGGTGAACTGACTTTTTATCGATCGGAATGTCGCGGTAAGCAAGAGTCGCCACCGACTTTTATTTTATCCAAACAAATTCGGAAAGGCAAAAAGAAACAGAAAAAAACCTTTTTAAAGAAATCTAAGTTCGGGGGGTAATTTATGCAAAGGGAAGGTGTAAGGCACCCTTTGCATCCATGGTTTTCCATGGGCTCTTAATTGCTTTGCTTGCTCGTTTGTCTTTAGAAAAAGTAGATGAAAGAAAAAAAAGTGGACTTTAGCTCGTAAATGAGCGTAGCCAGTTTTTGAAGAATTGTGAGAAAGAATATGAAAATTGAGCATTGCAAGGCAATTAGGGGCAATTACCTTAAACTCAGATGATAGGTCTCTTTTTAGCCTTTCAGAATGAAAGGGTCAATCCTTGCCATAAGAGGGCAGGAAGCCTTTCGTTTGGAGGTTGAAGGGTCTCGAGATATCATTCGCCCAAAGACTGACCCATGCCATAGAGAGGCAGGTAGTCTAAAAGGAATGACCAGAATAGCCTTTTTCGTAGGCAACCAGAAGATACCTCAGCCTTTTCCGTGGGCAACTTCCGAGGTTCGAGGTCATGTTAGTGTATCGAAGGCAGCATCATTTTAGGGTCTCATGACCTTTTATCGAGGCAACATGGCTGAGGTATCCTCATATTCGAGGGACTGGCTATTCTGCAAAAACACAAGGCAACAAGGCAACAAGGCAACAGAGAGGGTTACCCAAAAGCGTGCGTGTGTGCACCAATCACGTGATTATATTCAAAAAATTATCTTGTAATTAGGTGATTCTAATTAATTACGGACTGGCACTCCCTAGGATTACTAACCACGCAATAGTATAACAACAATGGGAAAGGGGAAAATGAAACCAGCGGAGGAGAGGGGAACTGAAACCAGCGGGATATAATTAAAAGCAGAAGATATAATAGTTTAGGGTTTTAGGGTTACCGATACTCGTAGCTTTGGCAATTGACAAGCCCTGAAGATTGGAAAAGAAAGAATAAACAAAAGAAGGGGTGAGTGCATTATAGTTCAGCCACAAACAGGGTTAACCCTAACCAACAAAAGCAAAGATACGGGTAAAAATACTTAGCTTCGATTGGAAGGTTGAGGGGCAAAGGTTTGCCTCGAGTATGAAGCATCGACTCTGACCATTAGGGAATTGACAAAAGAATAAAAGGGAAAAGTAAGTGTAGGGGGAGTTCATTGACAGCGGGAATTAAACCCTAATTAAATAAAATAACAGGCGAAAATATTTAAATAATATTTAAATAAGAAAAGGATAGGACTTAGCTTGGAGTTTGATGTGGCGCGTGATCGGGAGATGTCTGATAGTATCCCTGAAAAGAACGCACAAAGAAATATTTTTTCAGTGTAGGGTGTGATCTCGTAAACCCTGATTTAGGGCACAAGTTAGCCATGGTTAATAGAACAAATTAATTATTGATTTTCAACCCAATTAATTAAATCGGCAAAGAATAAATTTTCGATCAAATTGCCTAATCCTAATAAGTATTTTAATCAATTAATAAAATATTAACCTAATTAATTAGATCATTAAATTAACCATTTAATTATTTAAATCAAATAAGAATTATCGGTAATAATTAAATCAAATTAGTTATAAAAATAAATAATATTATTAACAAAAAAGAAATTCAAAAGAAGTTTTATTAAAATAATTTAAAAGAAATTTTAATAAATAAGCAATAAATAAACTATAGTTGTTGAATAAATAAATAAAAATAAAAATAAAGTAGAGAACTCCGCTTATGATTCAGTGTGATCAGCTTCTGGGAGTCCATGGTAGAGCTTCATGCTGTGGAGCGTTGGATCTGTGTCTTTGGAAGATCACTGGTTGATGCTTGAGGGTATACGGTATGTCTGATAAAACGTATGCACTAGATCCACCACCAGGTTTATTCAAAGAAAACATTTCAAAAATATTGCAAGAGGCAGGGATTGAACCCCTGCCCTTGCGCATCAAGCACTTAGAACTGAGGCTCTCACCACCAGGCCATGATTCATTCGCTGATATCGTAGCAATCAGCACGGCTAATATACGGTACTAATTGTTTTCAAAAAAATAAATAAATTAAACTCAGATACGCGCCCAGTTCATCATCTTCATCATGGATGGCCAGAGTTTCAGCCACGATTTTGGTTTGTTGTTAAACCCCTGCAAAAATCAAACTCCAACAAATATGGATGATAAATCAAAACCGAAACCGCAGTCCGACTAGAAATCACTCCCTGAGTACAGTGATGCCCTTCGTTTTGCTTAATTTGGCCAATATCTAGAGGCCCCAATTTGAAAGTTATGAACCCTAGCCATGGTATAGTACAATCCCTGCACTTAATCGCGAATTAAACAACACAGACAGATTGCATACATAATTCTAAACACAAACATGAATTCAAATACGATTTATGATGCGTTTGCGAATGAATTGAATTCTGAAATTTTTAGGCCAAACCGTGAATCGCAGGACCGATTTCTGAGCGTGTTAGCGCTTTGTGGTGAACTGCTACGCTTCAGGGGATACCGAAGAATGTCGTGTGATGCTTCGAATGATTTTCCACGGTTCTTCTGAAACCGTATGGGATCCTCTTGCCGCCGGAAAAAAAACCTCCCTGGCTTTTGAGAATATCATGTACTTATAAGAGATTGGTTTAGGTTAACAAAACTGAAACAAATCCATATAAATCCTATGATTGAGATTTGATTTTGTTTTGAGGATTTGAAGCAATATTGAGAGAGATTTGTTCTTGATTCTATGCTAAGGAAGGATAGGTATTTGGCTTTACGTGAAAAACAAATTTCCTTGCCATTTTTTATTTATTTATGGTAATAATATAATAATGATGTTACTAAATGAAATTAAAAAACTAACACCTAAATTTTTAATTATGAGTTTCTTGGTTATTTTTTTTTAGTATATATAAAAAAACTGAAAATAACTACTCTATTTTAAAAAAAATACAAATTTTTAAAATAATAAGAAAAAGACAATTTTGTTGTTGTTTTTTTTTTTTTAAAAAAAAAATGATTTAAAACAGAAATAAAGTTAGAAAATAAAATAAAGGTTAGATGTGAGATTCGAACCCGGGACCTTTCGGTCGTACGTCTTTTGCCCTCAAATTTTTACCGATTGCGCTACGTCAATTATTTGAAATAACATGACATAGACAATTATAAGAGGGCAAATTTTGGGGTATGACAGCTGCCCCTGTTCAATTATCTTAAACCTGAAGATGTAGAGTGGTTTGTATGCCAGTCGGTATCTGAAGGTGGAAGGTGATTGAACACTAGAATACCAAGAAATTTGCCCTAGCTGAAGCAGGGACTTTTGTCAGAGATGGGCTTGAAGATGCCATCTGGTCTGGATAAATACGAAAGTAAGAATAAATCGTATATTAGACTATGTTCGAGCTTGAAGTATTGAGAGACGTTTTTCGGAGATGGGCTTGAAGATGCCCCCAGGTGTTTGAAAAGTTGTTCGTCTAAAGCAGATGTTTTTCAGACTGGATCATATGCATTGATTGTACTTGAAGAGATTCATTAAAATGAAGTAATGTCTTACAGAAGACTACCTGAAGAGGTGCTCGAATAAGATATATCATTGACTGATGTAAAAGATTAGGCTTTAAACAAAGCTCGGGAAGAAGTGTTTTGTAGAAGATTAACGGGGAAACTCCTTGAAAGGGCAGTAGATGTCTTTAGAAGACGTTGGGTAAATTTTAAAGGAAGATTTCCTAAAGAGGTTAAGATATGTTTCAAACGAGGCTACCTAGAAAGGCTCCTATAAAGGATATGATATGTCTTAAACAAGACTACCTAGAAAGGCTCCTAGAAAGGATATGATACATCTTAAACAAGACTGTCTATAAAGGTTCCTAGAAAGGATACGAAACATCTTAGAAAAGATTACCTAGAAAGGTTCCTAGAAAGGATGTGAATTATCTTAGAAAAGATTACCTAGAAAGGTTCCTAGAAAGGATATGAATCATCTTAGAAAAGATTACCTAGAAAGGTTCCTAGAAAGGATATGAATTATCTTAGAAAAGATTACCTAGAAAGGTTCCTAGAAAGGATATGATGTTCTTTGATCGTTTCTGAATTATCTTTGAAGAAAGACTCGGAATGAAGCATCAGAATTGTATTCGTCTTGAATGAGATTGAATCGTTGATACGATTGTATTTGCACCGTACTTGGATGGTAATATTCTTTTGATTATGAAATGACCTGAAAAGGAAAGATTAGTTTTATGCAATGTCGTGATGCATGTATTGAGATTCTCAAAATAAACGAGAGTACTGTATGTTATGCGTTTATGAGTGATGCAGAGATGGACTATATAGTCGAAGCATATTGATAATTTTTGTATAGCAACTGCGGGTTGAGAAAATAAATCTTTGTGTGCTGTTGGAGATAATGACAAGAGAATTCCTGTCTTTTGTTCGATGATATCCAGCTGGGGATTTTTGTTCTTCGCTTGGGGATGAGATTGACGTGAGTGATCTGATCCTGATATATCCTGGGGACAAGAGAGATGAGCATAATATCCGACCAGATTTCTGAGCGGCAACTCTGATAGATATAGCGAGTTTGAATAAACCATGCTAGAGAAGAAGATTATGTTGGAGATATAAAATCCGTTGGGGAACTATGTCTTTTGTTGGGAAGAGATTGCTTGAAGATGACTTGTTATGTGGGGATATATTATGAAAACTGCTCTGTGGGGAATGTCCAGAGATTTTCAATTCTTCATTGCCCCTTGTCTTTGAATACTTGCTGTTGAAAAACACTTGCGAGGGTATACCTGCCCCTGGAATTAATAGCTTGGTATGCCTGATACTTGAATTTGGAATTAGAACTTCAAAGAAGAGACATATACTGACATCATCTGATGCTAGTAGCTAAATAGCATTTGTTGAGATTTGTGACTGATGTGACATGCCCCCAGTGATGGACTAACTTCTCTGGTTTTTCAGTGCCTCTGAGAGGTTCGATGAATCATAACTAGTTTTCCCATAGTAGACGGGATAATAATATGTCATGCCCTTTGTGTAAACAAGCTTTTAGCTGATCGAGTCACGCATACGAGACGTCTCTGCAAATTTATTTGTCGGGAGGACTTTTAGTCATTAATTATGCCCCATGCAGATTCTTCCTGGTGTCAAACATTTGAAATTACGTAGACAAAATTGTTTTATAATAACACTCATAAAATGCAATGCATATGTCTGTCTTGAAGTTTAGAAAACGTTTTTTAGTAAAACAAAAGTTGTAAGAAAGAAATGTTTATAAAAACATGATATCAACTCAGGATTTTTGGTAAACTTTAAGGAGTCAGGATACCCTTTTTTGTGATAGTATGCTTTTGAACTAACCATGCTTCAATTAGGTCTTTCAAGGGTTGTAACGTGGCTCGGTTCACGGTTTAAGAAACAAAGGATAAAGGCTCAAAGTTTATTTGCACCCGCCCCTCTTCGTGATGATCTTTAGTCCTAAGCTCAGTCAATTCAACTTATGCATTCAGGTTCCAAGAGACTTTTGGATTTGCACCTTTGATAATGATGATGGTTCACAAGCAAAGAGAACTTTTGAGATGGCAGTCACTTCTTCCTTTTGGTAGTCACAACATTGTGTTGTTCAGGAACTTATTGACTTCTCTTCTTTCATTTTTTGATATCCCTAACTTTTGCCTGAACTGTCTATTTTGAGCTTATAGTCAGCGGGATGCCTTGATTTTTGCCTAAGTCATCTTTTTGACTTTTGACTTAGCGGGCTTTTCTTCGTATATATGTTTTTTCCATTTTTTTGGAAGATATTGACTACCTTGCTTAATGATTGATGAACCATTATTGGATTTTGACCTCTCCAACGCCTCTTCGATGTGTGCGGATGAACGTTGGTGATTGAAACCCTTGTTGAAAGGTGTACTAAATGATTCTCTTAAAATAGAATGCACAGCCAAATTAACTGAGCACTACCCTGCCCCAGGTTATGATCAAGGGTTTTTAATTAGTACAAGAAAGAAACTCCTACTTCTTAGGCTCAAAGGGGTTGACGAGGGATTAACATCCTTATATCTCCGCTGTTTTAGGAATTGAAACAATGCCTGTATATCGTCAGCATAGTCTGCTCAAAAGCATACTGTATGAGGTTGCGGTATCGTTTTCGTCATCCTCCCTTAAAAGGCTTACCGCTTTAGCGAGAGTTAAATATCATAAAGAAAAATAAGTAAAAACAAAGTTTAATATAGAAATAGGAAGAGAAATAAATCAAGACAAACATATGCAATGCATTAATGATTATGATAAAATAAATAGAGTCTGACATAAGACGAATGTTTAAACAAATAGGAAAGAAATTGCGAATGCGAGTAAATTAATGATCTAAATAGCCATCCTTTAGACTTTGTGTGGCTCCTCTGGTTGGCCAAATTCGACAATTCCTTCTTCAATCAAGTCTTGAATTTTATGTTTCAATGGCCCACAATCTTCTGTATCGTGACCAGGACTATTTGAATGGTAAGCACATCTTGCATGATGCTTGTGCCCAGGGACGGGATTAGCAAGAGCTGAGTATGGAGGCAGTAGAGTTATCAGACTCCGATCGAGCAAGTGTTGCAAAGCTTGAGCCAATGGCATGTGTAGTGGGGTAAATGACCTCTTGGGTTTTGATTTCCAAGTACGTTGGCCACCTTGTTGCTTGCGTTGATCTTTTTGTTGTTGTTGTGTTGGAGCCTGACTAGAGACCAGGACTGTCCCAACAGTGTTGGATTCATTCTTCTGATTGTATGGCTTTTTCACAGTACCAGAAGAAGTAGCCACCTGAATTTTTCCGCTTCGGATACCACTTTCAACACGTTCTCCAGTCAGTATGAGATCGGTGAAACCAGACGATGAGCTTCCAAGTAAATGGCTGTAGAAAGGACCAGTCAGTGTATTCATGAACATATCAACCAATTCTCTATCAGTCAAGGAGGGTTTGACTCTTCCAGCTAGATCTCTCCATTTTTGAGCATACTCCTTGAAACTTTCCTCGGGTCCCATAGACATGCTTTGTAGTTGTATGCGAGTTGGTGCGAGGTCAGCATTGTATTGGTATTATTGGTAGAAAGCAACAACCAAATCTTCCCAAGTACGGATGTTGGTACTTTCCAGTTGATAGTACCATTCGAGTTGAGTTCCAGATAAACTCTCTTGGAAGAAATGGATCCAGAGCCTCTTATCAGCAGTGTGGGGCTGAATCTTCCTTACATAAGACCTCAAGTGTAGTTTAGGACAGGAGACCCCATCATACTTAGCAAAAGCGGGAGTTTTGAATTTTGGAGGAATAACGACCCCAGGAACGAGTCCAAGCTCTTCAAGATCCAACCCAGGTACCTTATGAATTTCCACGCTTCTCAGACGCTCTTCTAACATCTTGTATTTGTCATCGGGATGTTCGTCCTCATGGTAATAGTCCTCTTCTTCTTTAGAGAGTTTGGCAGAATCGTGGTTACTTTTTGCATCAGTTTTGATACTAGCATCATCATCTTGTTCATCCTCATCACTGTCTTCAGAGGTTTCAGCATCCCTGAGTTGCAAGATCGGTCTAAGCTTTTTCACTCGAGTCTTCTTACCCTCTTTGGGAGTTTCAGCTTCTTCAACCTTTTTGAGAGGGCCTTTGAACCTTTTTCCCAGATTGAGAACACCTTTAGGTTTCTTGGTCTTCTTTTCCTTCCTAGTCAAAAGGGATTTCAGCTCATCTTGCCCCTTGGACAAATTCAGGATCAGGGCTTGGAACTCAGTGTTTTGAACTTGGAGATCCTTAACTGATTGTTCGAGATTCATGATGCTGAAATAAACAGCGAGGAAGGATGAGAGACCTATTGTAAGAAACCTGTTATGCGATGTTATGAATGCAAATGCAATGCTTTCAAGGATCTATAGGAAATTTAGTTTGCAACGTTTAGACATTGAATCAAACACAGCTATGTCTAGAGAATTTTGGTTTTCGTCTTTGGACGTCCTTATTTGAGAATCAAGCTCACCATATCGAGTGGGTCATCGCCTCTGATTCGGGATACTTCTGAATTTGAAGATACATGGCCAGAGGAAAGTAAATCCTCTTGCCCCTTTCTAGGTACTGAGTCTTTGAATTGGAAGGTATGTGACCAGAGGAAAATAAATCCTGTTGCCCCTTGATTAGGACATCAACCTTTGATAGAGGTACCTGAAATTGTGCGCCCTAAATCCCTAAGATCCTTGAAAGGGTTAGTTAAATCATGTTATGCTCATGATGTCATGATGTCATGATGTTATGCGAATGCAGTTCATTAGACATAGTGTGAAATGGTAAGGACAAACAAGTCTTTTCAACAAAACCTGCGAGGAAACGAAGGTTAGTAGCAAACACAAACAAGTCACACAATTTTTGGCTTAAGGCTTGCATGGAGTCTGATCGGGTGTCCTTCCCAAGGGTATTTCTATGGATAAGGAAAGTTCAGCAACGGGTTCTACAAGTTATCCAGAATTGTCAGCCCTTCTAAAGCACCCTCGGACATGATACATTCGCATCATGCAATGATACTTTGAGAAAGGACCTATCTGAATTGTAGCATCGGGTAGCGACTAGTTCTCAACATTTGTCAAGAGTAGTCCCCCCACTACGTTCCTAAAGGCCAGGATGGGTTAAGGGTAACTAAAGGTCCTTGAGCTGCGGCGCACCCACAGACACATACATAGACCCCCCCTCATTTGAGAAAGGTGTGCATATGCTATGGAGTCCTAACTCAAGTGTGAACTTCATATTGACTCATCTCCCACATATGTGAAAGAGGTCGCCATGACTATGCCACTCCTAATCTTAAGTGTACTTGAATCCGGGTGTAGGATTCGTCCTTCAGTTAATTCCCAAAATGCCCTTGAAAAAAAAACAAACAAAGCAAACAATAGAAAACATTTAAGTGAATCCTAAACTTTTAAGGTAACCCCTCTTTTATCGAAAAATCGCCAGCAGAGTCGCCAGTTCTGTAATACGGTGAACTGACTTTTTATCGATCGGAATGTCGCGGTAAGCAAGAGTCGCCACCGACTTTTATTTTATCCAAACAAATTCGGAAAGGCAAAAAGAAACAGAAAAAAACCTTTTTAAAGAAATCTAAGTTCGGGGGGTAATTTATGCAAAGGGAAGGTGTAAGGCACCCTTTGCATCCATGGTTTTCCATGGGCTCTTAATTGCTTTGCTTGCTCGTTTGTCTTTAGAAAAAGTAGATGAAAGAAAAAAAAGTGGACTTTAGCTCGTAAATGAGCGTAGCCAGTTTTTGAAGAATTGTGAGAAAGAATATGAAAATTGAGCATTGCAAGGCAATTAGGGGCAATTACCTTAAACTCAGATGATAGGTCTCTTTTTAGCCTTTCAGAATGAAAGGGTCAATCCTTGCCATAAGAGGGCAGGAAGCCTTTCGTTTGGAGGTTGAAGGGTCGTCGAGATATCATTCGCCCAAAGACTGACCCATGCCATAGAGAGGCAGGTAGTCTAAAAGGAATGACCAGAATAGCCTTTTTCGTAGGCAACCAGAAGATACCTCAGCCTTTTCCGTGGGCAACTTCCGAGGGTCGAGGTCATGTTAGTGTATCGAAGGCAGCATCATTTTAGGGTCTCATGACCTTTTATCGAGGCAACATGGCTGAGGTATCCTCATATTCGAGGGACTGGCTATTCTGCAAAAACACAAGGCAACAAGGCAACAGGCAACAGGCAACAAGGCAACAGAGAGGGTTACCCAAAAGCGTGCGTGTGTGCACCAATCACGTGATTATATTCAAAAAATTATCTTGTAATTAGGTGATTCTAATTAATTACGGACTGGCACTCCCTAGGATTACTAACCACGCAATAGTATAACAACAATGGGAAAGGGGAAAATGAAACCAGCGGAGGAGAGGGGAACTGAAACCAGCGGGATATAATTAAAAGCAGAAGATATAATAGTTTAGGGTTTTAGGGTTACCGATACTCGTAGCTTTGGCAATTGACAAGTCCTGAAGATTGGAAAAGAAAGAATAAACAAAAGAAGGGGTGAGTGCATTATAGTTCAGCCACAAACAGGGTTAACCCTAACCAACAAAAGCAAAGATACGGGTAAAAATACTTAGCTTCGATTGGAAGGTTGAGGGGCAAAGGTTTGCCTCGAGTATGAAGCATCGACTCTGACCATTAGAGAATTGACAAAAGAATAAAAGGGAAAAGTAAGTGTAGGGGGAGTTCATTGACAGCGGGAATTAAACCCTAATTAAATAAAATAACAGGCGAAAATATTTAAATAATATTTAAATAAGAAAAGGATAGGACTTAGCTTGGAGTTTGATGTGGCGCGTGATCGGGAGATGTCTGATAGTATCCCTGAAAAGAACGCACAAAGAAATATTTTTTCAGTGTAGGGTGTGATCTCGTAAACCCTGATTTAGGGCACAAGTTAGCCATGGTTAATAGAACAAATTAATTATTGATTTTCAACACAATTAATTAAATCGGCAAAGAATAAATTTTCGATCAAATTGCCTAATCCTAATAAGTATTTTAATCAATTAATAAAATATTAACCTAATTAATTAGATCATTAAATTAACCATTTAATTATTTAAATCAAATAAGAATTATCGGTAATAATTAAATCAAATTAGTTATAAAAATAAATAATATTATTAACAAAAAAGAAATTCAAAAGAAGTTTTATTAAAATAATTTAAAAGAAATTTTAATAAATAAGCAATAAATAAACTATAGTTGTTGAATAAATAAATAAAAATAAAAATAAAGTAGAGAACTCAGCTTATGATTCAGTGTGATCAGCTTCTGGGAGTCCATGGTAGAGCTTCATGCTGTGGAGCGTTGGATCTGTGTCTTTGGAAGATCACTGGTTGATGCTTGAGGGTATACGGTATGTCTGATAAAACGTATGCACTAGATCCACCACCAGGTTTATTCAAAGAAAACATTTCAAAAATATTGCAAGAGGCAGGGATTGAACCCCTGCCCTTGCGCATCAAGCACTTAGAACTGAGGCTCTCACCACCAGGCCATGATTCATTCGCTGATATCGTAGCAATCAGCACGGCTAATATACGGTACTAATTGTTTTCAAAAAAATAAATAAATTAAACTCAGATACGCGCCCAGTTCATCATCTTCATCATGGATGGCCAGAGTTTCAGCCACGGTTTTGGTTTGTTGTTAAACCCCTGCAAAAATCAAACTCCAACAAATATGGATGATAAATCAAAACCGAAACCGCAGTCCGACTAGAAATCACTCCCTGAGTACAGTGATGCCCTTCGTTTTGCTTAATTTGGCCAATATCTAGAGGCCCCAATTTGAAAGTTATGAACCCTAGCCATGGTATAGTACAATCCCTGCACTTAATCGCGAATTAAACAACACAGACAGATTGCATACATAATTCTAAACACAAACATGAATTCAAATACGATTTATGATGCGTTTGCGAATGAATTGAATTCTGAAATTTTTAGGCCAAACCGTGAATCGCAGGACCGATTTCTGAGCGTGTTAGCGCTTTGTGGTGAACTGCTACGCTTCAGGGGATACCGAAGAATGTCGTGTGATGCTTCGAATGATTTTCCACGGTTCTTCTGAAACCGTATGGGATCCTCTTGCCGCCGGAAAAAAAACCTCCCTGGCTTTTGAGAATATCATGTACTTATAAGAGATTGGTTTAGGTTAACAAAACTGAAACAAATCCATATAAATCCTATGATTGAGATTTGATTTTGTTTTGAGGATTTGAAGCAATATTGAGAGAGATTTGTTCTTGATTCTATGCTAAGGAAGGATAGGTATTTGACTTTACGTGAAAAACAAATTTCCTTGCCATTTTTTTATTTATTTATGGTAATAATATAATAATGATGTTACTAAATGAAATTAAAAAACTAACACCTAAATTTTTAATTATGAGTTTCTTGGTTATTTTTTTTTAGTATATATAAAAAAACTGAAAATAACTACTCTATTTTAAAAAAAATACAAATTTTTAAAATAATAAGAAAAAGACAATTTTGTTGTTTTTTTTTTTTTTAAAAAAAATGATTTAAAACAGAAATAAAGTTAGAAAATAAAATAAAGGTTAGATGTGAGATTCGAACCCGGGACCTTTCGGTCGTACGTCTTTTGCCCTCAAATTTTTACCGATTGCGCTACGTCAATTATTTGAAATAACATGACATAGACAATTATAAGAGGGCAAATTTTGGGGTATGACACGAATGATCTTAAGGAACTCATTTGTTTCTTCAGATGGTGGATTTTCAGTGACAGTCTCAGGTTCATGCAGTGGTCTTTTACCACGATCATCAGCACTTGGGATAATAGTAGCAGCAGGTGAAGCAGTGTTTGGAGAGATCTCTGGAGAAAACACTCTTCCACTTCTTGTCACATTACTAGTTCCAGCAATATTACCCACATCAGGATTGGCATCTTCAGAAACTTTATCAGATTCAAGCTCTTGCTTAACTCCTTGAACATAGACCTCGGCACCATAATTCCAAGGGACAGCCTTATCAGAAGAATATGGCATCGGACCAGGTTGAGTGATAATGATCGGAGCCACACGGGGTTCAGCGGAAATTTTGAAAAGAGCCTTGGAAGGGATCTTCAATGGGACTTTGGAAATGACGGAGACATCTTCAAACTTTAACCCATGGGAGAAACCTTCGCACAAATCTTCAATAGAAGGAATCTTCTCAAATCGGATAGTGCCACGATCCATCCAGCCTTGGATACCTCTTTTCAAATTCTCGCAACCCTTGGGTAGGAGTGCACAATAATAACAGTCAGGGTCGCAACCTGGAAATAAACCAGCTCGCAGCAGCTTTCTCTTGATGTCAGGGAGAGGAGTTGACAGATCTCTTACATCATAGACATGGATTGTGTCCATGATAGCATTAACAGTATTGTCATGCTTTGGCATAGGAGCAGTGATGACATTAGGAGTCTCTGGGGCGTCAAACTCGATTTCTCCAGCTTCTATCATGTCTTGGACTTTATTTCTCAAGGCCCAACAATTGTCTGCATGGTGTCCAGGAGTATTGGAATGGTAACAACATGTAGCCTTGGGAACATAAGTTGGACTAGCAGTGTTGACAAACTTCGGGGGATCCTTCAAGGTGACCAGTTTAGCCTTCAATAGATGTTGTAAGGCTTGAGACAAAGGCATGTTGATCGGGGTGTATTGTCTCCTTGGTCTATCAGTCTTGCGTTGATAATCTTGTCTAGGAGCTTGTTGAGATGTTGGAGTAGAGATGAGGACGGCACCAACAGACTGATTCTGATTGTTTTTACCACGGCCCCTCTGACTATGAACAGCATTAGACTCATTTCTTCCATGATATGGCTTCTTTGCAGTACCAGAGGATGCGCCCACTTGAATCTTCCCACTTCGAATACCATTCTCCACACGTTCTCTAGTCAAGATAAGATCAGTAAACCCAGATGAAGAACTACCCAGTAAGTGACTATAGAACGGTCCAGTTAGCGTGCCCATGAACATGTCCACCAACTCCCTATCAGTCAAGGAAGGTTGGACTCTTCCAGCTAAATCTCTCCACTTTTGCGCATACTCCTTGAAACTTTCTTTAGGTCCCATAGACATGCTTTGTAGTTGCATGCGAGTTGGTGCAAGATCAGAATTGTATTGGTATTTCTTGTAGAAAGCAACAACCAAATCCTCCCAAGTACGGATGCTAGCACCCTCCAGTTGATAGTACGATTCGAGTTGAGTTCCAGATAAACTTTCCTGAAAGAAATGGATCCAGAGCCTCTTATCAGCAGTGTGAGGCTGAATCTTCCTTACATAAGATCTCAAGTGCATCTTGGGACAGGAGACTCCATCATACTTAGCAAAGGCGGGAGTTTTGAATTTCGAAGGAATAACGACCCCAGGAACGAGTCCTAGTTCTTCAAAATCCAGCCCAGGTACCTTCTGAATTTCCACACTTCTCAGACGCTCTTCCAATAGCCTATACTTCTCATCAGGTTCATCCTCGTCTTGAGGATCCTCTTCTTCGTCCTCACCTTGACCATCAGAGCCCACGTCACTTCCAGCGTCACCATCATGTTCTTCTTCTTCCTCATCCTTGGAAATTTGAGCTTCTTCAACTTTCTTAGGACGACCTTTGAACCTTCTCCCCAGGTTGATCACTCCTTTGGGCTTCTTGGTCTTCTTCTCCTTCTTAGTCAGAAGGGCTTTCAGCTCGTCTTGTGCCTTGGACAAGTTCAGGATCAAGGCTTGAAATTCAGCATTTAGAGTTTGGAGATTCTTCACAGATTGTTCGAGATCCATCTTTCTTACTGAAATAAACAGCGGAAAGATGAGGCATTTGTTTTTATAAAACCTGTGATGCGATGTTTATGAATGATATGATTATGCATATGCAATGTTTTCAAGGGATTAAAGAACCTTTAACACATATCAAAAGGAAATAAAAATAAAAATATTATTAATTTAAAGAAAAGAACTTATGGTCTTATAGCTTTTATAGTTACATCAAAGCGTTTTGAAAGTAAATAACATAAAAAGAAATAAAGGAAATCAGTCCCCAAGTCGGCGCTTTCTCTTCAAACTTCGAATTTCTTCCTTGTGAGCTTTAATCATCTCATTTCTCTCTTGGACAAGTCTATCAATCTCTTGCTCCCATGATTGTATCTGATCGGGAGAGATGAAGTCTTCAATCTTCCACTTGCGGGAAAAGTAATCAAGCATGCTATCACGCTCTTTGGCATTGGCCGCCATTATTGCTTTTTCTTCTTCCACTTTATGTAAGCGTTTTTCCAAATCAGCTTTTTCTTGTCTTAGGCAAGTAATGGTGGCAACAAGGTCTTCGTTAGGAGCGGGTACATATGGTTCCACTTCCACATGAACGACGGGAGGAGTAATCCTTGGAACTATATGAGTATCAGATGGATATGGTATGCCATACTCAACCACTCGATCGTAAACCCATTTAAAATACAGATCTGAAGGGATGTGATTCCTCAATCCTAATTCTTTTACTCCTATTTTCTTTACCTTGGACCAAGCCTTGATGAACAACTTCTTTTTTCCAGTAGGGTCTGAATCATAGTCAAAATTTTCTGCACTAAGATATATGGAACGAGGCTTGTCTTTTAGAGCGAAACCAAATTGATGTCGAGCCAGAATAGGATTATAAGTTATTCCCCTCGAGTACCAAGAAGAGGTACATTCGGGAAATCTCCACGACTATCAAACAAATGAGATCCTTCAAACTCCCTTTGACTCCAAATGACATCATCGTAGGAAAGCTTGATGATTCTTTGAGCCCAAGTCAAACCTTCTTCATTCTTTATCGTAGAACGGGATAAGTGCGAAATAAACCACTTATGCAATAATGGTGCGCATCCGAGAATACAACCTTTGCCTTTAGATGATCGATGATTGATGGAATGTAGCAAGTCACCCAATAAAGTAGGAACCGGATTGTTACTAATGAAGATTTTGAGAGCAATTACATCCACAATTTTATCATAACGAGGGAACAACACTTGTCCATAGATTAGGCAAGCGAGGCCTTTTTCAAGAGCATCCATACTTGTAGCATTGATCAAAATGTCAGCTTGATTATACAAGAAGTCAATCGGTAAACCAGTATATTCTCCTTTATTCACCCAAACCTTCTTGATTTCTGATCGAGGCAAATGCAATGCAGCAACAACATCTTCCAACTTAGGAGTGTCTTCTTCACCGGTGTAGGGCATCTGATTGAGTACTGGTAATCCTAAAATGGAGGAGAATTCTTCCAATGTAGGAACCAACTGAAAGTCCCTATAAATGAAGCAATGCAGCAGAGGATCATAAAATCGGATCATGGTGTTGAGGAGCGCTTCATCCACTTTGGTTCGTACCAAGCTGATTAACTTGTTAAGAGACTCGGAAAGCACGAGGGAACCAGAAACATTGTCACAAAGCATCTTCAAAGGTGTAGGCACTCCCTTGAAGCTAAGGCAAAAAGGCTTACGAACTTTAATTCCCATGACCTACAAAACAAATTATGGTTAACAATCCTTTAATCCCTTGAAAGGGGTTAGTCATGCTATGTATGGATGATGCATGTATGCATGATGCACATACACAAGTAAGTCACACAAATCACACAATTTTTGGCTTAAGGCTTGCATGGAGTCTGATTAGGTGTCCTTCCCAAGGGCATTTCTATGGATAAGGAGATTTCAGCAACGGTTTCTACCAAGTGACTCAGAATTGTCAGCCCCCTCTAAAGCACCCTCGAACATGGTACATGCATACCACGCAATGATACTTTAGGAAGAAACCTATCTGAGCTGTAGTATCGGGTAGCGACCATAACTTGGAATGCACCAAGAATAGCCCTCCCACTACGTTCCTAAAAGTCAAGATGGGTTAAAGGTGACTAAAGGTCCTTGAGCTCCGACGCACCCAAAGATACATGCATAAACCTCTCTCATGCAAAAGAGGTACACAATAACCAGTGGAGGCCTAACTCAAGCGCGAACTTCATTTTGACCAACCCCAAGCATGCACAAGGGGGTCTCCATGACTATGCCGCTCCTAATCTTAGGTGTTCTTGAATCCGGGAATATGATTCGTCCTTCATTTTCCCCAAAACAGCCCTGAAAAAATAAAACAAGCAAAACAAACAATAGAAAAATTTTAAGTGATTCCTAAACTTTTAAGGTAACCCCTCTTTTAATCGAAAAATCCCCAGCAGAGTCGCCAGTTCTGTAATACGGTGAACTGACTTTATCGAAAATGTCGCGGTTAAGCATGAGTCGCCACCGACTTTTATTTTATCCAAACGAGTTAGAAAGGCTAAAAGAAACAGGAAAAACCTTTTAAATAAAATAGGGTTCAGGGGGGTAATTATGCAAAGGGAAGGTGTAAGGCACCCTTTGCATCCATGGTTTTCCATGGGCTCTTAATTGCTTTGCTCGTTTTTTGTTTTTAGAAATGTAGAAGAAAAAGAATAGGGACTTTAGCTCGTAAATGAGCGTAGCCCTTTTGAAGGATTATGAGAAAGAATATAAAAATTTTAGAGCAAGGCAAAGCAATTAGGGGCAATTACCTTAAACTTAGATGATAGGTTTCTTTTAGCCTTTCAGGATGAAAGGATCTATCCATGGCATGAGAGGGCAGGAAGCCTTTCGTTTGGAGGTAAACAGGTCATCGCATTATCGTTCGCCATAAGACTGACCCATGCCATAGAGAGGCAGGTAGTCTAAGGGAAGGATCAGAATAGCCTTTTTCGTAGGCAGCCAGAGGATACCTCAGCCTTTTCGTAGGCAACTTCCGAGGGTCGAGATCATGTATATCGAAGGCAGCATCATTAGGGACCATGATCTTTAATCGAGGCAACATGGCTGAGGCATCCTCGTATTCGAGGGACTGGCTATTCTGCAAAGATACACAAGGCAACAAGGCAACAGGCAACAGAGAGGATACCCAAACGTGTGCGTGTGTGCACCAATCACGTGATTATGTTCAGTTATGTTATCTTGTAAAATTACGTGATGCTAATTCAATTAATAAGTTGCACTCCCTAGAATTACTAACCACGCAGTTTAATATAAACAGTAATAACGGGGAAGGGAAATTGTAACCAGCGGAGGAGAGGGGAATTGAAACCAGCGGGATAACACAAATGGGTTTGAAACAAGTAATAATATAATTGAGGTTAGGGTTTAGGGTTACCGATACTCGACGCTTTGGCAAGTGACAAACCCTGAAAAGGCGGGAAAAATAAGAAGGCAAAATATAGTGAGTGCATTATCGGTTCGGAGACAATTAGGGTTAACCCTAATTTAATAAATAAAATAAAGCCTAATAAGCAAGTATTTAGAATGGAAAAGAATACTTATCTTTTGATTTGATCTGATATGGTTGGCATTCGGAGGAAACCTCGGGGTCAACCCTGGAAAGTGGCAAAGGCAAAGGCAAAGGCAAAGGCAGAAAACAGATGTGAGCGCATGCACAGTTCAAAAAAGGTTAAAAGGGTACACCCTAATTAAAGGAAACAAAATAGACTTTTAAAAATAAAAGAGTTGAATACTTAGCTTCGTATTTGAGGTGGCGCGTAGTTAGAAGGCATTTGAAAAGACAATCCTGAAAAGGCACAGAAAAACGAAATATATTCAGTGTAGGGCAAACCCTAATTAAGATTCAAATTGAGTATAATGGTAAATCGATTTAATAAATTATTGGTCTTACGACCTAATTAATTAAATCGAGATAAGAAAATAAAATCAAGCAAAAAACATTTTTTTAGGAATTTTTTGGAATTAAAACAAAATAACTATGATTTTTTTTTAAAGATTTAAATAAATAATTAAATGTAAATTAAAATAAATAAATAAGGTGATTAAATAAATATTAAAATATATAACATAATAAATAAGTAAATAATATTATTATATAAAAAAATTAGAATAAAAGAAAATAGATTGTTTCTTATTAATAAGAGAAAGAAAATATTTAGAATGACATATATATATATATATATATATATATATATATATATATATATAAATAAATAAAAAAACAAGTTGTATAATTAAAAAAAAAATTAAGAAATACTCAGCTGGATCGTATTTGGCGCTCGCTTAGGGTCTACCATGCGCCTGCAGACTTTGGCGTGTTAGATTTGACCAGCGCGTGATCCAATGGTTGTCTAGCATGAGTGCAGCGTGATCAGGCAAGGAGCGTGTGCACTGGATCTTTCAGCATCCAAACAAAACATGCGCGCCACTTTCATTTAAATTGGACCATTAGCGTGACGACACCTCACCGTCCCTAACCTCCGGCTCATGTGCAGACTCATTTACAGCGCTTTTGGCACGTTAGCTATAATATCTCAAACCTTTTACACCTGTAGAAAATAACGAACAGCACAAAACAGAGCAAAAATACGGCGCACATACACCATTGTGATCGTCCAGTCTCCACGATCTCAACCATGGCCATATTAAACCCTAATTTTACGTGTGGACGAGATCCCTAATTCGAAGCCGAAACCCTAGCCATGGTGATATGTTCATAAACGCCTCACAACACACCAAACTTTCCAGAAACAACAATCATAGCATTTTAAACATGAATATGTCATTAATTTTGAGTATGGATGCTTGTGCTATGCAAATCGACATAAAATAGAAATTGACAAACCTGTGAGTATACCTGCGTGTTCTTGAGGTTATGAGCCTTGCTATTGATTGGAATTGCTTCAGTGATGTCCAGGGAATGAGTTGAGATCAATTGGAAACCTTGAATTGGCTTGCAATGTAGAATTGTAGTTTGAACTTTTTGGAGAACTTTGAACTCGGGTTTGGAACTCCTTGGCTGCAATTTTTTTCTAACCCTTGCTCATGAATGTATTATGTATTTATAGGAGAGTGGTTAGGGTAAACAAAATTAAAAAAAAATCTTCTTGAATCTTGGATTGCTTGTTTGAGAAATTTGATTGGAAATATGGTTTTGAAAGTTTCCAATTATGGCCAATATTGATTCAATCTTCTCTCAATTACCTATGCACGAAATTGGATTGCTTTTGGAATATATTTGCTGATTAAAATAGATCCAAATCACACCTTTTATAAAATATTTGATTTTCTAGTAATTTATTTGATTTTAATCATTTTTAAATGAATTAAAAATTCATAATAAATCAAATAAATCATATAATTTCGTGGGAAAGAGATTTTGGGCCTTTGGATACTTGGGGATCAAGATTGAACCAAAATAGCTTGGGCCTATTTGCAAAAAATTTCGAGTTCCTTCACATTTTTTTCTTAAAAATAGTCCAACTTTGACAAGGCATATCTCCCTCAATTTTTGAGGTATGGAAGTGTTCTAGGACTTTTTAGAAACCTTAGAGAGTCCTCTAACCAGTGTCTTTGGTCTCATATCAAAATTATTTTCCATGCTCATTTTATGTCCTTTTGAAAAAAGTGTCTTTTTGTTGACTTTTGAAAAGGTCCTATAATGTTTTAGTCCATATCTCTCAAACGAAGCATTTTTGGACTTGCTATGTGAGAGACAATTTTGTTGAGAATCAAATTTCCTTCAAAGTGAGATTTGGATGGGAAATTTCTGATATTCCATGTGAGAGTTATGGCTGGTCAAAGTTCAGTTGACTTTTCCTATACAAAACCCTAATTTAGAAGCTTTTTGAATTATTGATTTTTGATCTTTCCTTGATGAACCATGATCAATTCTTGATCAAATGGTGAATAATACTTCAATATGAGGATCTTGCCAAAAAATCAGGAGTTTTGACTTTGCTTTGACCACAGTTGACTTATTAGGTCAACCAGTCGACTGTTGACTTTCTGAACTTTTGAGTGACCAGAGCTTTGAGATAGGCCTTGATACTTGTCATGGAGGTAATGTGGGATATATTGAGCCATATGGGATGCCTTAGAGCCATTGATTCACTGATTTTTCTTTGAACAAACCAAACCCTAGTTTCAGAGCCTTGTATGGTGTAGCAACCTGCCTAAAAATTAAGACTAAGAGAGTCGCCACCTATTCTGAAGGGCGAATAGGAAACCCTACGCAGATGTGAGATTCAGGGTAAGTTACTATATTCAGGTCGAGGGAAGGTGTTAGGCACCCTCAACCCTTTCCTATTAGCTTTGAATCTAAGGCAAAGGTTTGATGGCTAAGAGTATTAAGGTAAGGTTTATGCTAAAGAATTGAATAAGGGGAAAATTGAGATTTTAGGGTGGGGGACTCGCCTTGTTGCCAAGTGCCTACGTACCTCCTTATGGAGGATCAGAGTCTACGTAGTTCGGGCACAGGATTGTACGCCTTAGAGTTGAATTGAATGTATTTGAATTTGTTTTGAAGTTGTTTTGAAATGTTTTAGGATTTGGGCGTACAACCCTAGTTTAATTTGTTACCATTAGTCGCGATAACCAATAGGTTTGATTACCAAGGCTAACAGATTGAAGGGAGGATTGCTAACCACTATAATCGATAGATTCAATTATCGCGAATAGCAAGTGTGTGTGTTTTAATTATCGTTACCCCTCATAATCGATAGATTCGATTACGAATAATAACGAATTTTACAGAGGGAAAATGCTAATCATCGTAACCAATAAGATGGTTAAAACCATTTAGCAAAATAAATTGTTATTTTAATTTATTATTTAAATAGTTAAATAATCGATTATTATCCATCGCGATCAATAAATTTAATCGAAACGAATAATAAATAATATTTTAATACTTATCATATTATTAATTCAATTCAAAAATCAAATTATAAATATGATTAATAATTAAAACTTAATTATAATCATTTATAATAATAAAACAAAACAATTATACTTTATATGTTTTTAGTATTGACTAGAATTAGACTAAAAGGCACAAACTACACTAGTTTTAATATCTAATCATTAAATTAAATTAATAAAACTAGTAGCCTAATTAAACGTGGGAAGATATTATTTGGTTTTTTTTATTTAGCTAAAATTTAATCAAACAAAAAGACCTTAACCAATTAACTAATAAAACAAAATTAGATGATGAGAACCTGCATGTTAACATATGATAATAATCAGCATGTTAGTAAATAACTAATGAAAATAGCCATAGACAAGATACACATGGGCGGTGCCTTTATTGATACAATCAACGTTACGGTGCCAAAACGACATGGTTTGACTTTTCAAATATTTCAAATCCCCAGTCATAGCGCGACATGTGTCCTTTCCCAAATAAAATAAATAAAAACAAAACCAATGCACATATATAGCTGCTCAGCATAAAAGGAAAGAAACCACAAAAACAACATTAACGCTTTCCTCTTCTCTTTCCCATATCTCAGCCATTCTCATACCCATTTCTCAAACCAAACTAAACACATATTAACATTGGAATCTATAGAGAATGAAGAACGCTCACCGTAGTATGACCGCTTGCAGATCGGAATTGGCTTTGGTGGTTTGTGGTTGTTTTGGAGCCGTCGGAGGAGCGACGTGTTTGGAGCGCAGATCTCGCCGGGGTGATGCCGTGTGTTGCAGTGATTTCCGCGGTGGTTCTTGGAGCAGGCAGAACGGTGGTTGCGGAATCGGAATTGGAACGGTGGTGGAAACGATCTCTGGGGGCTTTGCGGTGCCGGACCGAACCTGAAAATCTAAAACAAAACAACAAATAATAGCAGCTTGATTCCCATAGTTGTTTTCATGTTAATTTTCCTGCAGGTTGTATTGAGGTGCGGTTCGGTTGTTATGAAGATACAGATCGATGATGATGGATGAAATTTGGAGTGATACGTTGTTGAATTAGGTGTTGTAAGTTGTTATGGTTTATGGTGATGAGTAAAAGTGGGATATGAAGGTTAATCTGATTTTGGTTTTGCAGATAAGGATAAAAAGGTTTGAACCAGAAAGATATTCTAAAAAACATGTATGTGAGAGATGATTTTTGTGAAAGCCTGGAATTGGATATTGACGGTTAGACATTATTAGTGGAGATTTTGGCCTTTTCAGACTGCTAGGTGAGGGTTACATGAGGATGATAAGGTTTTCGTGGATCGTTTTGACAAGAGATTGTTAGACTCTTAGAACTAATGTGTAAAAATGTCAGGACTATGTACAGACGGTAAAAAGAAAGTTGTGGAGCCAAGTGTGTTTTGTTAGCCTTCAGTGTTATACCGGGTGGATATGATTTTGTACAGAAAAATTGGCCTCCCCTAATTGTTAGAAATAGCACCTATTTATATCAATGTATTAGGTTAGGGTTTTATACACCCAATGGGCCTATTACCCAACTAATTAATTTAATAACAACAATAAAGAATAATAATACTAAAAATCATAACATTTCTAATATTAAAATTAATAGTTATAACTTTAATTATACTAATAATTCTAATAATAATATTAGTTAGTTAACAAAATTATGATAGAGAGTAACAGTTAATAAAACTATTAAAAACAAAAGAAATGTTAATAAAAGGTGATTATATCCAAAAAGTGGTAGAACCCTTGTAGTAATTGGGTCCAGCGTTCAGATCCCGAAACACCTGTTAATCGCACCTCATTCTCAGGATATTTTATAAGAGGGCGGGTTTGACAATAGGAATGTCAAACCCCATGACTCTTAATTTTGACCCTTGAAAGTTATAGATCCGTTGGGCAAATTTTGGGGTATGACAGCTGCCCCTATTTAATTACCTTGGATTGGGTGACAAGAGGGTGTGTAGACCTGGCGTCGTTCCGATCGAAGAGTTATTAAATACTGGAAGACCCCTAAATTTGCCTTGAGTTTGAGTATGGACGAAGAGAAACGTCCTGCTAAAGCCGGAGTCTCACATAGCGAAGACCTTTGTTGGTTGTGTAATTGGCTTGCTATGGCCAGCAAGCTTTCGCAGTTTACGAACCCCTACTTACTATAGTGCTAGTAAGTTAATCGCAGTTTGTGAACCCCTCACTTACTATAGTTCTAGTAAGCTATCGCGGTTTGAACCCCTACTTACTATAGTGCTGGCAAGTTACATCGCAATTTGTACCTCTCACTTACCATAGTTCTGGCAAGTTACATCGCAATTTGTACCTCTCACTTACCATAGTTCTGGCAAGTTACATCGCAATTTGGACCCCAATAGGATTGCTTGCTATAATTCTAGCAAGTTCACCTGCACCGACAGGGTTATCGGCGAATATCATCGTAGAATTTACCTGTTTCACCAGGGTTATCTGCGAGTGTTATCGCAGAATTTACCTGTACCACCAATAGGGTTATTCGCGAGTGTTGTCGCGAAATTTACCTATGTCACCAGGGTTATCTGCGAGTGTTATCGCAGAATTTACCTGTACCACCAATAGGGTTATTCGCGAGTGTTGTCGCGAAATTTACCTATGTCACCAGGGTTATCTGCGAGTGTTATCGCAGAATTTACCTGTACCACCAATAGGGTTATTCGCGAGTGTTGTCGCGAAATTTACCTATGTTACCAGGGTTATCTGCGAGTGTTGTCGCAGAATTTACCTGTACTACCAATAGGGTTATTCGCGAGTGTTGTCGCGAAATTTACCTATGTTATCAGGGTTATCTGCGAGTGTTATCGCAGAATTTACCTGTACCACCAATAGGGTTATTCGCGAGTGTTGTCGCGAAATTTACCTATGTTATCAGGGTTATCTGCGAGTGTTATCGCAGAATTTACCTGTACTACCAATAGGGTTATTCGCGAGTGTTGTCGCGAAATTTACCTATGTTATCAGGGTTATCTGCGAGTGTTATCGCAGAATTTACCTGTACCACCAATAGGGTTATTCGCGAGTGTTGTCGCGAAATTTACCTATGTTATCAGGGTTATCTGCGAGTGTTATCGCAGAATTTACCTGTACCACCAATAGGGTTATCCGCGAGTGTTATCGCGAAATTTACCTATGTAGAATTTTGTTTTGTAAATGCGTATGCATCATGCTTATGCGTTATGCACATGCCCCTGTTGTTTGTATAATGTGTATGTGTGAATGCTTACACATGTATATGTTGTATGTATACTGATGAAACGGTCAGACGAGGACTGACTACCAGACGGGAACTGGACTTTGTAATGGTTTGGATTGCCAATAAAAATTGGGCTTTTGTGATATGTATATGCTAATGCTAATGCATATGCATGTATGCTAATGCTGATGCAATCTCATGGTTTTATCTCCTCAAACCCTTTGAACTTGTTTATTCCATGCTTGCACTTATACCCTGACTATGCTTATGCTGGCTTTGTAATGTTTATGTATGCTTATGCATATGCGTATGCTTGGTTGACGTAATGAGTGGAACGAAGTAATGTCTTCTGTAAGATTACCCGAAAAAGGTCTTTTGAATGGATGTGAATGTTTGTCTTGAAGAAGACCACATAAAGAGTTACGGTGTAATGTATCAACCAATGTATGTAGCGCGTGATTTGTATGTATTTGTGTGATGCTCCAACGGTAGGTTATTAATAACCAAAGCGTATATAGTTCACCGGAGTTGCAGGTCTGTTTGCTAGGATGGGGTGCGATGCCAGCGCGATTTCCCAATACCTGTTTTGTTTGAGCTCGGAAGATCGTAGTTAGGAGAAAGAATTTGTTCGATGTTGTAAAGTGCGAGAACGCCTTTTTCCTTTTGTTGTGTGTCTTGCGGATTTGATATCCATTGCCCCAGTATTTTCATGGAGAAAGATGCTTATGAAGGAAGTGCCCCAGGGAATAGCCTTGTCATATGCTTCGATGTTTAGATTGAAGGGTGTGCCCCTGATCTCCAGGTCATGGAAGGTTATCCATAGTGTTCTATCCTCTGAATTTGAATTCTTCCCATGTCTGACATGCCCCTGTTTGAGATTGCTTTGAGGTGTGCCCCAAGTCGATTGAACCTTAGGAAGACTGCCCCTAGTTAATAGGATGTTCGATTGTATGCCCCTGTGCTCCTTGAAATTTTTTGCCCCTGTTTAGGAGAACCCCCTAGATGTGGTTCCCCCGACTCCAGGGTCTTTATTAGAAATGATCACCTTTGATTAACCCATTTCGAGATTTCCTCGATGCTAAGTGTATACTCGTAGACGGTGTTGTACCTTTTTGAGAAGTAGCTCCAATGGAATGCGTATGCAAGTTTTGAAATCGAAGTCCGTTATGAATTAGGATTGGATGGTTTTGGAAAGAATGCTTGAAGAAGCATAGTGATTAGAAGTAGTTTTAACAAACATAGGAGTCAGTATAACAAATTCCTGCTTAATATGCTTTCGTAGTTAACCTTGCCTCAATTAGGACTTTTAAATGTTGTAACTTGGCCTGGTTCATGTTTTAAGAAACAATGGATATAAGGCTCAAAATTTATTTAACCCACCCCTTTCTCCTTGATGTTCTCCAGATCCTAAAAATTCGCCTAATCCAATGGATGTGCTTTGTTTGCAAGAGAATCGTTTCAATTTCGGTGTTGAGCAGAAGCCTTAGTAGAGGTCCAAACTTTGATGACATATGTTGTAAAGATCCAAGCATTGATGTGAAGCTTTGATGGTTTAGCAGTCACAAGATTATCCTTTGTATTTCGCCTTTGTTTTTATCCCTTATTTTTGCATGAACCAACTCCTTGAGTTTGATCCATCGGGATGCCCTAATTTTTGCCTAAGTCGTTCTTTTGTTTTCATGGAATTATCCATTTTGACTTAGCGGGCATTTTTCTTTTGAAGGCTCCTTTTGCGATTTGACCATTGGATATTGAATGTTGTAACTGCCATGTTGACTTTGATTCGTAAGCTTCACCTTTGATACTTCCTCTATCTTGAATGATGTAATGAGGAAGAAGATTGTTGTGAATGTCATCTCCATTACTTCCTCATTCTTGGATGAACACGAGGAAGAAGATGTGCTTGAACCTTTGCTTTGCTCCTTGCTTGAATCCCTGCTTGGATTGACTGATTCTCTTGACAACCAAAATACACCATTGAATTAATTGAAATCTACCCTGCCCCTAGTTAAAATCAAGGTTTATTTAAAAAGTAGAAGAAAACTCCAACTCCTGGCTCGAGGGGGTGACGAGGGATTAACATCCTTATATCTCCACTGTTTGGGAATGGAAACACTGCCTGTACATCCTCGGCTCGGTCTTACCTTGAAAGCATATGTTTAGCTGGACTTAGTTATTTGTATTCGTCATTCTCCCCTAAGTTTGTTAATAACCCTAAAAATAGAAGTGTGTGACTGGAAAGTCATGGTAGTGAGTGAATGAATTGACTCCAAAACCTGCATGGTTGTCCCATTAGAATTACTAATCCGAAGGTACAAGTTTTATCTTGAGTAACACTTAGTGGTCGTAAGGGTTGAAATTGTGAGCACGGTAAACACCTATTGATCCTAGGGATAATCTCCTTTGTAGATCCACTGACCTTGTTTCACTCCTTAGATTCTTAAACTTGTAGAAGTGAGGGCAACCTCGAATTTTCTTTGGACATGTCAAACCTGGCGGGAATAAATCGTTAGCGGTGGGTTTTCGTCGTATCGGAACTTCATGAGTTTCCTTTGACTGAACCTCTTTTGCTTTTCCTAAGGATAGTATCACCTATGACCCTTTTTTCTTGGTGTGAGGCTGACATATGTCGCATTCCCTCCATTGTAGTCACGCATCTTTGCTTAGGGTATTGCCCAAGTTGGACTGACCCTTGCCCTAGGTTATCGTAGAGCGTCCTTGAAGGTTTGATATGTTCTAAGATGAACCCCTTTATGACTAGATACCTCTTGAGTGTATCTATGAGGGAACTCTTTGTTGAACTGGTCCTTGCTCGATGACAACCTTTATTGTATTTATAATTCTGTTATGACAAGGCATGGACATGCGGCTAGCATGGTGAAAGACATCCTTTTTTCTTTAGCAAGACTAAGATCTTTTATTCTCCTTGCTCCATAGTCTACGATCCTTTGATTTTTTTTTTTGGAGTTTCGGGAAATCGGCTAGCATGGTAAGTGTGGATGCGGGCGAAGATGCAAATGTAAATGCATGAAAATGCAAATGTACGCGTACGCGAGAGACTCCTTATATTGTAACTCCGTGTATGCAATGCAGACGAGTGACATGTAATCCTAGGGATAGCCTTAGAGGCGACATTAGACCCTCTTGGAGTCTTTGCAGGATAAATGTTATGACACGCCAATGGAAATCCTTTGGATTCAAGAGTATGCAGAAGATAGCGGCTAGTGACCGTTCAAGACAGTCACTAAATCTCATGGCCGTCGAGAGGCCAATCAACATGTACCAATGAATTTGTCCCTCGTGGGAAGGTTCTCTATGCGGAACACAACCTGTCTAAGGACGATATGGACGAAGAAAAATCCCTACAGGCTAGGGATGTGATGATTAAATGGAGATCCAAACCCTACAAGTTATAGGGTGCGCGGGAATAAGCATGGAGTGACCGTTCAGGACGGTCACTAGATTTCATAGCCATCGAGAGGCCAATCGAACGCATGCTAGTGAAGTTGTCCTTCGGGGAAGGACGCGTCATTGTGAAAACACGAGGATGTAACAGAAAATCCCTATATGCTAGGGAGTACGTAGTAGCAAGCACGGGGTGACCGTTCGAGACAGTCACTAGATCGCATGGCCATCGAGAGGCCAATTGACGTGCGTTAATGGAAATGTCCTTCGTGGGAAGGACGCGTAGTTGTAAGAATACAAGGATATAAAAATAAAATCCCCACAGGCTAGGGGATGCATAGATGGTGATGTCCTTCGTGGGAAAGACGTGGTCTTAAAAATTTGAGTCCCTACAGGCTAGGGACCACGTAGGGATACCTGCAAAATTGAAACGTATAGATATTTGCAAACATATAATGAGCACAGAAGCACAAAATCCCTAGGTTCATAGGTTCGACGTAGCGGCTCTAGGGAGCCTACCCTTTTTTTGGGAGTGTTCTAGAAGGTCTCATGGGGTCGTTCGTAGCCTCCGAGACTTTTTGTCTCTTCGGATTTTAGAACAACTCATTTTATCCATGAGGTTCGAATTTTTGGGGTAGGTTCCCGGAGAGATCAGCTAAGTATCCAGTCCTGCCCTCAACAAAGTCAAGCCTCGTTTTGGACATTTCCGAATACTCAACCCACTCCGAGTGGAGTTATCAATGAGACTCGTAGGAGATTCATACTCCCCTATTGATCTCAAAGTTAACTCCCACACTTAGGGTTTAAACAAATAATTTATAATATCCCGACAATATAAAAAGCAGCAATTGTATATAAGCAACCAAAGCAGTATTTATTTAAATTATAATAAAATAAATAAATAAAATTACTGTAAATAGATGTAGATAAATAAACAAATGAATTTAAATTTGAATATTTAAAAACAAACTTACCTCGAAGTCCCGCCGCTTATAATTTGACAATATAGTATGACAGTAATTAAATAAAAATTTAAATTACTGTAGTTTAAGGCTGTAAATAAATAGATAAATTTAAATTTAAATATTTAAAAACTAACCTTAGAATCCGGCCGCTTATAACAATGCAGTAGAACAAATATTTAAATAAAATATTAATTTAAATTGAGGTAAAATAAATGTATTTATAAATAAATAAATAAAAGTTTAAATTTAAATATTTATATAAAAATAATAAACCCTAAAATTGGCGAGTTAGCCAAACCCTAAAAATGGTAAATTAGCCAAACCCTAAAAGTTTGCCAAACCTAAACCCCGCCAAAACCTATAGGAGCATAGTAATCACCATTAAGTGGTCCCCAGCAGAGTCGCCAGCTGTAGCAACCTGCCTAAAAATTAAGACTAAGAGAGTCGCCACCTATTCTGAAGGGCGAATAGGAAACCCTACGCAGATGTGAGATTCAGGGTAAGTTACTATATTCAGGTCGAGGGAAGGTGTTAGGCACCCTCAACCCTTTCCTATTAGCTTTGAATCTAAGGCAAAGGTTTGATGGCTAAGAGTATTAAGGTAAGGTTTATGCTAAAGAATTGAATAAGGGGAAAATTGAGATTTTAGGGTGGGGGACTCGCCTTGTTGCCAAGTGCCTACGTACCTCCTTATGGAGGATCAGAGTCTACGTAGTTCGGGCACAGGATTGTACGCCTTAGAGTTGAATTGAATGTATTTGAATTTGTTTTGAAGTTGTTTTGAAATGTTTTAGGATTTGGGCGTACAACCCTAGTTTAATTTGTTACCATTAGTCGCGATAACCAATAGGTTTGATTACCAAGGCTAACAGATTGAAGGGAGGATTGCTAACCACTATAATCGATAGATTCAATTATCGCGAATAGCAAGTGTGTGTGTTTTAATTATCGTTACCCCTCATAATCGATAGATTCGATTACGAATAATAACGAATTTTACAGAGGGAAAATGCTAATCATCGTAACCAATAAGATGGTTAAAACCATTTAGCAAAATAAATTGTTATTTTAATTTATTATTTAAATAGTTAAATAATCGATTATTATCCATCGCGATCAATAAATTTAATCGAAACGAATAATAAATAATATTTTAATACTTATCATATTATTAATTCAATTCAAAAATCAAATTATAAATATGATTAATAATTAAAACTTAATTATAATCATTTATAATAATAAAACAAAACAATTATACTTTATATGTTTTTAGTATTGACTAGAATTAGACTAAAAGGCACAAACTACACTAGTTTTAATATCTAATCATTAAATTAAATTAATAAAACTAGTAGCCTAATTAAACGTGGGAAGATATTATTTGGTTTTTTTTATTTAGCTAAAATTTAATCAAACAAAAAGACCTTAACCAATTAACTAATAAAACAAAATTAGATGATGAGAACCTGCATGTTAACATATGATAATAATCAGCATGTTAGTAAATAACTAATGAAAATAGCCATAGACAAGATACACATGGGCGGTGCCTTTATTGATACAATCAACGTTACGGTGCCAAAACGACATGGTTTGACTTTTCAAATATTTCAAATCCCCAGTCATAGCGCGACATGTGTCCTTTCCCAAATAAAATAAATAAAAACAAAACCAATGCACATATATAGCTGCTCAGCATAAAAGGAAAGAAACCACAAAAACAACATTAACGCTTTCCTCTTCTCTTTCCCATATCTCAGCCATTCTCATACCCATTTCTCAAACCAAACTAAACACATATTAACATTGGAATCTATAGAGAATGAAGAACGCTCACCGTAGTATGACCGCTTGCAGATCGGAATTGGCTTTGGTGGTTTGTGGTTGTTTTGGAGCCGTCGGAGGAGCGACGTGTTTGGAGCGCAGATCTCGCCGGGGTGATGCCGTGTGTTGCAGTGATTTCCGCGGTGGTTCTTGGAGCAGGCAGAACGGTGGTTGCGGAATCGGAATTGGAACGGTGGTGGAAACGATCTCTGGGGGCTTTGCGGTGCCGGACCGAACCTGAAAATCTAAAACAAAACAACAAATAATAGCAGCTTGATTCCCATAGTTGTTTTCATGTTAATTTTCCTGCAGGTTGTATTGAGGTGCGGTTCGGTTGTTATGAAGATACAGATCGATGATGATGGATGAAATTTGGAGTGATACGTTGTTGAATTAGGTGTTGTAAGTTGTTATGGTTTATGGTGATGAGTAAAAGTGGGATATGAAGGTTAATCTGATTTTGGTTTTGCAGATAAGGATAAAAAGGTTTGAACCAGAAAGATATTCTAAAAAACATGTATGTGAGAGATGATTTTTGTGAAAGCCTGGAATTGGATATTGACGGTTAGACATTATTAGTGGAGATTTTGGCCTTTTCAGACTGCTAGGTGAGGGTTACATGAGGATGATAAGGTTTTCGTGGATCGTTTTGACAAGAGATTGTTAGACTCTTAGAACTAATGTGTAAAAATGTCAGGACTATGTACAGACGGTAAAAAGAAAGTTGTGGAGCCAAGTGTGTTTTGTTAGCCTTCAGTGTTATACCGGGTGGATATGATTTTGTACAGAAAAATTGGCCTCCCCTAATTGTTAGAAATAGCACCTATTTATATCAATGTATTAGGTTAGGGTTTTATACACCCAATGGGCCTATTACCCAACTAATTAATTTAATAACAACAATAAAGAATAATAATACTAAAAATCATAACATTTCTAATATTAAAATTAATAGTTATAACTTTAATTATACTAATAATTCTAATAATAATATTAGTTAGTTAACAAAATTATGATAGAGAGTAACAGTTAATAAAACTATTAAAAACAAAAGAAATGTTAATAAAAGGTGATTATATCCAAAAAGTGGTAGAACCCTTGTAGTAATTGGGTCCAGCGTTCAGATCCCGAAACACCTGTTAATCGCACCTCATTCTCAGGATATTTTATAAGAGGGCGGGTTTGACAATAGGAATGTCAAACCCCATGACTCTTAATTTTGACCCTTGAAAGTTATAGATCCGTTGGGCAAATTTTGGGGTATGACATATGGGAGGGTGTGTCTTGAAGCTTTATGTACTGATTTGAATTTGTATGAGAGAAATAGTATGGGCAAATTTTGGGGTATGACAGCGGCCTTTGCTGCTAACCACCTGAAACAAGTTGGGTATGCCTCTTCTGGGGAGATCTCAGTAGGTGGGATGATCTCTCAACTGGCTGATCACTTGAATTATAGTCAGCTCCTGATAGAGGAACCCTCGATACCTGGTAAGAAGATTGACTTGCAAACTCTTGTCAATCAAAGGATGATTGTGGTACAGCCAGGGTACTACTCCCTAACTGTTCATGGACAACATATTATGGCACTACCCGCACCTAATTGTATCTCTATTGCAAATCGTGCTAACTGGTTGTATGTAGCTACAGGTCAATATCTAGGCGAAAGCCCTCCACATGATCATAATTTTTCAGGTGACGAAATGGAGGATGACAACCCAACTCAATATCACCCTGTCCCGCCTCCTCAGCACTTCACCCAACATATTGCTGGGTCGTCCTCCATGACTCCAGATCAATGGGGGTGGGTACAAGCAGAGATTGGCGCTCTCCGTACCAAGCAAACAAGACAAGGTGTTGAATTGTTTCGACAAGGAACTGTGGTGGACAATGTCCAAGAGATGATGCGACGTCTTATGTTGCACTTTCCACATGATCCCCCTCCTCCACCGCCGTTTCAGTAAACCAGGTAATCTCCGTCACACTTGAATTAAAACATTGAGGACAATGTTTCGTTCAGGTGTGGAGGAGGTTCTATTTTATTTTATTGCTTTGCTTTCCGTTTTTGAATTCATAGTTTAGTTTGTTTAATTTGATTGTGTTCGTTTGTTCTACTTTCATGTTAAAGTATGTTTCTTTCAAGTTTGTATGCTGCAGTGCTGTCATGGTGTTACCAGGTGATTGATACAAGTCGGAGGGGAGCAAACTAATAGATAGTGGTTGAACAACACACCCCATACTTGATCTCCGCAGGCACCACGGAAGTTGACACAATCAAAGAGGAGGAGGTAGGATGCAAAACGTCAACACTGAACCAAGAGAGCATATGGTATACTTCAGTTGAAAGGAAACCGCATGACACCAAGAGCACCTCGAAGCATGAAAGCTTCACCGACCCGGTGAGATTTCAGAGCCAAATTCATAACTCCACATGAGAGTCCAGTCAGGTATGGCACTATTCACTTTGATTTTGCGTATGTTCTCATAACACAAGCACACTACGAGAGCGCACGCTGAGGCAAGTTTTTTTTCGTAACCCCGAGCCTTTCTAGCCATCCTGTATGCATGATATCCATCATCAATCCCCTTTGAGCCGTAATGTTTGTTTTGTTCATTGTTGTTATTCTCGTTACCACCCACACTGATAACACGATTTTATATCGTATATTTAGCTTGAAATTCATATATATTTATAGCATTTTCCGTTTATTATATTGATTTATTATGATATTACACGAGTTTTTGCTTTGTTTCAGGTTTTACACTCTTATTATGACTAATTGCGAAAAAGAGAAGAAATGGAGCTAAAACGACCCATATCTATGCCTAAAAGACGAAGAATAGGTGCTGAAGTAAAAAGGGAGTGCCAATAAGGCCCAAGTGTGCAGAAAGAGACCCAAAGACCCAATGAAGCAATCCAGCCCACGAAGGAAAGCAGCCCAATCCACACAAGTAAGTGGAGACGCACGTCTCCAACGTTCCTATGCCACATCAGCAAAAGGGAGACGCACGTCTCCAAGCCAGTCTGCAGAATCTCCTTTTTTCACGCAAAGCAACTGCAAAGCTTCCCCTATAAATAGAAGCAGTCACTTCAGTCCAAAGAGTCCGATTTCCTGCTAACGAAGTGCTGCCGAAATTGTACCGCGAATCATAATTTTCATTCTGCTTTCATTTAAACACTTATTTTCTCACAACGATTTCTACACCGGAAATTGTTGTGAACTTTTTATAAATCTAGCCTTACGTTAGATTTATCGTTTTTATTTCCTTGTTTTATTTTCTGCCCGTTTAACTTCCGAAGAATGATCCAGCCAACTTGTGGTGGAGGTTCGATACTTGAAGATTTACTTGCCATTTATTTAATTCAGGTTTAATATTTACCGCCTTATTTATATTTTTATTTGCATGATATATTGTATGCCTGTTAACATGCCTATTATTATAAACCGAATATATTTATGCATGCTTACCCATATTAATATGTCTGGCTAAATTACTAAGGTGTCGGTATGTAGAGTAAGTTAACCGTAGGGATCCGAAATAAATTGGCTTAATTATGTTTTATTAAATATCACTTATTTTTGGTTTATATGTATAATTTAATTAGTAAGTCTTAAAACCAATAGAGCGAAAGTTTGAGGGGTTAAGACGGTCAAAGGTTAAAATCAATAGAGCGAAAGTTTGAGATCTTCAACCAGATAGTAGACATAGGACATTAGTTTTAAGGATGGCGAAAGCGTATTAAAACTAATTGGGACTTATTTATTTTCAAAAATTGTTTTTACACCCGAGCGGGATGGCGAAAGCGTACGTTAGGGATATTAGCTTGTTCCGAGTCAATAGAGCGAAAGTTTGAGATTAGGAGATTTAAATAGATAACAACTTCATAAAATAGGCATTTTATTAATTACGTTGTTTCCAAAAAGCTCTTCTAAAATCTAATGGGATGGCGAAAGCGTACATTAGGATTAGGATAGTAATCTGAATCAACAGAGCGAAAGTTTGAGACGAGGATTTTTAATCAATTAATTAGTAAAGATTTTTAATTAAATTATGCAAAAGCCAATGGACCTTCGGATTACCTTGAGTTAAACGAAATACTTACTGATACCTGTCTTCTATTATATTCTTTATTTCTCACTATCACTATCCCTTAGGAACAATCAAAATTTTAGTAGCCCTAGCTTTACATAGCAACCTTAGATAACGGTAGATCGATTCATAGTCCCTGTGGATTCGATATCTTTTAAAACTACACGACACGACTGTGCACTTGCAGTCACCAGATTAATAGACACGTAAAGTCGCGATCAAGTTTTTGGCGCCGTTGCCAGGGACTATTTAAGTCGATATCGTAACTCACTGTTACACCGTAGAGACTAGGACAATTCTTCCTTTTCTTTCTGAACGATTGTATGCCAAATACTCGTTCACAAGGAGGAGATTTAATACAACGAATTAACGAGATCGAACATTTCATTAACGTCAAACGTCGAGCTCGCAATCTTCCCGAAGTAGCACCAATTCCTATTAATCAGGAATTGACTTTTACTGATCAAATCAATCAAATTATCCCGAAGTTAGAGATGGCTGCCATTCGTCCTCCTAGAGACTATGCCGCTCCTTCGCGCGCTGAACCGCACTCAAGTATCGCACCACCTGCGATTGAGGCAAACAATTTCGAACTGAAACCTTCAGTGGTCCAAGCTGTTCAACAGAATAAATTCTCTGGAAGCCCTGTAGACGACCCTAACCTCCATTTATCTGTGTTCGTGCAATATGCCGACACTGTCAAAGCTAACAACGTCAGTCCCGAAGCTATTCGATTACGTCTCTTTCCTTTCTCCTTAAGAGATAGAGCTAGAGCGTGGCTTCAATCCCTGCCTTTTAATTCCATAACTACATGGGACGAATTGAAGAGAGTATTCTTAGCGAGATACTTTCCGCCTAGCAAAACTGTTATGCTTAGAGGTCAAATCAACGGATTTACCCAGAAAGATAACGAATCACTCTTCGAAGCTTGGGAACGTTACAAGGACATGCTTAGAATATGCCCTCATCATGGACTCGAACCATGGCTGATCATCCATACTTTCTATGGTGGTCTCTTATATAACACTAAAATGACTATAGATGCCGCTGCTGGCGGAGCATTAATGGACAAACCCCATGATGAAGCATACAAACTCATAGAGAACATGGCACAAAACCATTACCAATGGGGTGGAGAACGAGCCACTCTAGAGAAAGCCCAAACCAAAGGAGGAATGTACGAAGTAAGTGGTATAGACCGCGTTAACGCTAAAGTAGACGCTTTAACTCAAAAGATCGAGAACTTAACCATCACTCCTTCAGCCACCGCTGCTGCTGTAACACCTAACTGCGAGATCTGTGGATTGACTGGACATGTAGTTGCCGAATGTCAACTCTTGACTGGAGTCCCATCTGATCAAGTAAACTATGCTCAAGGAAACCCTTATTCTAACACGTACAACCCTGGATGGAAAAACCACCCGAACTTTTCTTATAAGAACAACAATGCGTTGTACGCGCCTGGACAAGCACCTGCTGTACCACCTGGCTACCAAAAAGCGCCTGTAGCTGCTCAAAATACCCCTAGGAAGTCGAATCTAGAAACCATGATGGAGAACTTCATAGCTTCCCAACAACAAACCAATAAGGACTTCCTGAACCAAAACATCCACAACAACGAGCAACTAAAACAACTATCGAACAAAGTAGATGCTTTAGCTACTCATAACAAAATGCTAGAAACTCAAATCTCACAAGTAGCCCAACAACAAGCACCTACTGCTGCCCCTGCTGGCACGTTTCCTGCTCAACCACAACCTAATCCTAAAGGACATGCGAACGCAATAACATTGCGAAGTGGAACGAATTACGATGGACCCATTGATCCTAGAACTCAAAACGTACCCATGTCACAACAAGAGCCAAAGGAAACCCAAAAGACATCAACTGATGACCAAACTGCTAAGACTAAAGAGAACAATAACGAAGTGGAACCTGAAAAAGAGAAACCTTATGTTCCACCACCGCCTTATAAGCCACAAATTCCTTATCCTCAGAGATTAGCTAAATCAAAAACCGAAGCGCAATTTAAAAGATTTGTAGAACTTCTGAAACAGTTAAATATAACCATACCATTCACAGAAGCCATAACTGAAATGCCTTCGTACGCTAAATTCCTAAAAGAAATCTTATCAAACAAAAAGAAACTCGAGGATAACGAAACCGTAACACTTACCGCTGAATGTAGCACTATAATCCAAAATAACATGCCTCCAAAACTGAAAGACCCTGGTAGTTTCTCTATACCCTGCGTAATAGGTAAAACCATTATAGAGAAGGCCTTGTGCGATTTAGGAGCTAGTGTTAGTTTGATGCCGCTTTCAACCTGTAAGAAACTAAATCTAGGTGAGCTTAAAGCAACGAGAATGTCTCTTCAACTAGCTGACCGTTCAGTTAAATACCCTGTAGGAATGTTAGAAAATATCCCTGTTCGTGTAGGTCAATTCTACATCCCAACTGACTTCATCATAATGGATATCCAAGAAGATTCTAACATCCCGATCATATTAGGAAGACCGTTCTTAGCAACCGCTGGTGCAATTATAGATGTAAAGCGAGGAAAGCTTACTTTCGAAGTAGGAGAAGAGAAAATAGAATTTATCCTTTCCCAATTCCTAAAAGCACCCTCTATAATTGACACATGCTGTTCTGCTGACATAATCGACGAGTGTGTCAAAGAAATAAAATCCGAACCGAATAAGGAAACTGAGATCCTAAGAATTCCTATGCCGCCAATTCTTGATGATGACAACTGGCGTGAGGAATATCAAGATGACCACCTGAGTGAATGCTTAGCTTTAACTCCCGATCCTATACCTGGACCTAAGAAACCTGCTATAGAGCTAAAAACACTTCCTACCGATCTTAGATACAAATTTCTAGACGAAGAACTAAACCGACCAGTTATAGTGAACGCCAACTTAGGACGAACCGAGACCGAAAAATTACTCAATGTCCTAAGAAAATACCCGACCGCTTTAGGATATAACATATCAGATCTGAAAGGTATAAGCCCTTCTCTGTGTATGCACCGCATTATGCTCGAAGACGATAGTAAAACCTCTAGGGAACATCAAAGGCGAATAAATCCTATTATGAGCGATGTGGTTAAAAAGGAAATCCAAAAACTGCTAGAAGCCGGAATAATATATCCTATATCCGATAGTAAATGGGTTAGCCCTGTTCATGTCGTACCAAAGAAAGGAGGAGTTACTGTAATCACTAACGCTAAAGGCGAATCTGTAGCACAACGTACCCAAACTGGATGGAGAATGTGCATTGACTATAGGAAGCTAAACAAAGCCACCCGAAAAGACCATTTCCCTTTACCTTTCATAGATCAAATGCTCGAACGCCTAGCTAAACACTCGCATTTCTGTTATCTGGATGGATACTCCATATTTTTCCAAATTCCTATCCACCCTGACGACCAAGAGAAGACCACGTTTACCTGTCCTTATGGTACATTCGCTTATAGACGAATGCCTTTTGGACTATGCAATGCACCCGCGACCTTCCAAAGATGCATGATGGCAATATTTGCCGACTTCCTAGATGGAATAATGGAGGTCTTTATGGACGACTTCTCTGTCTGTGGAGGAAGTTTCGAAACATGTTTAGAGAACCTTGAACTGGTACTTAAACGATACGTAAGCGTTAACCTAGTCCTTAATTGGGAAAAATGCCATTTCATGGTTCGACAAGGAATTGTACTTGGACACATCGTATCCGATAGAGGGATCGAAGTAGATAAAGCTAAAATTGAAATTATCGAAAACCTTCAACCTCCCAAAACCGTTAGAGAAATAAGAAGTTTTCTGGGACACGCTGGTTTTTACCGACGTTTCATTAAGGATTTCTCTAAAATTACAAAACCCTTAACTGAACTACTAATGAAAGACGCCGAATTCATTTTTACCGATAAATGCACTGAAGCATTTCATACGCTTAAACGAGCATTAATCTCTACGCCAATTATGCAACCTCCCGACTGGAATGAACCTTTCGAAATAATGTGTGACGCGAGTGATTATGCTGTAGGAGCCGTTCTAGGGCAAAGAAAAGATAAGAAACTACATGTCATATACTATGCGAGTAGAACCCTAGACGAAGCTCAAATGAATTATGCCACGACAGAAAAAGAATTATTAGCCGTGGTATTTGCACTAGACAAGTTCCGTTCTTACCTGGTAGGAGCCAAAATAATCATATACACTGACCATGCCGCCATTAGGTACCTCCTAACCAAAAAGGACGCCAAACCAAGACTTTTGAGATGGATCTTGTTACTACAAGAGTTCGACCTGGAAATTAAAGATAAAAAAGGTACTGAAAATGTCGTAGCAGATCACCTCTCTCGATTGGAAAATCTAAAACCCGAACAAGTACCAATTGACGATGATTTCCCTTATGAAAGACTCATCGCTCAATTAGAAGCAAATGAATTCGAACCATACCATCCGAACGCTGAAACCAACAACTTAGCTGAAATAGCTTTAGCCCGCTCTGCCACACCTTGGTATGCAGACTTCGTAAACTACCTAGCTGCTGGTGTGCTTCCTCCTGATCTAAGTTACCAACAGAAGAAGAAATTCTTCCATGACCTAAAACATTACTATTGGGACGACCCACTCCTGTTCAAAAGAGGCCCCGATGGAATCTTTAGACGTTGTGTACCCGAGGAAGAAATAAGAAGCATAATAACACACTGTCATTCTGCACCGTGTGGAGGACACCATAGCACATCTAGAACCTGCGCCAAAATCCTTCAATCTGGACTTTTCTGGCCCAACCTGTGGAAAGACGTTTATTTTGCTGTAATAAACTGTGATAGATGCCAACGAACCGGAAACATTTCGAGACGTGATGAAATGCCTCAAAAAGGCATTCTTGAAGTAGAAATATTTGACGTCTGGGGAATAGACTTTATGGGTCCGTTTCCGTCGTCGTTTGGAAATCAATATATACTCGTAGCTGTCGATTACGTTTCAAAATGGATAGAAGCTATCGCTTCTCCTACGAACGATACACGAGTAGTTATCAAACTCTTCAAAAACGTCATCTTTCCTAGGTTCGGTGTGCCAAGATTGGTAATTAGCGATGGTGGTTCTCATTTCATTTCAAGAATACTTGAGAAACTCCTTCGAAAATATGGAGTAAATCATCGAATAGCTACACCATACCATCCACAAACAAGCGGACAAGTAGAAGTATCTAACCGCGAAATAAAACAAATATTGGAGAAAACTGTTGCTATATCTAGGAAAGATTGGTCAACCAAGCTAAATGAAGCTTTATGGGCTTATAGAATAGCTTTCAAAACTCCAATAGGAACTACCCCATTCAAACTCGTTTATGGAAAATCATGCCACCTACCGGTAGAGTTAGAACATAAAGCCTATTGGGTCATTAAGAACTTAAACCTAAACTACACTGCCGCTGGTGAGAGACGACTTCTAGACATAAACGAATTGGAAGAACTTAGACAAGACGCTTACGAAAACGCCAAAATCTACAAAGAGAGAACGAAAAAATGGCACGACAAGCGTATATCTAGGAAAAATTTTAGCATAGGCGATAAAGTACTTTTATTTAATTCTAGACTAAAATTATTTCCTGGTAAGTTACGATCTAGATGGTCTGGCCCTTTCGAAATAACTAACATATTTCCGAGTGGAGCGATAGAAATCAAAGGAGAAACCGTCAAACCTTTTGTCGTAAATGGGCAACGTCTTAAGTATTACCATCATCTCGAACACGATGAAAACATCGAAGTTTTTAAACTTGACGAACTGCCCGCTCTTTCGAAAAAATAGTTTTCTATTTTTAAAATCGTCGAGCTTACGACATAAAACAAAGCGCTTGGTGGGAGACAACCCACATTTATTTATTATTTTATTTTATTCTATTTTATTTTATTTTTATTTTTTTTAACCTTTTAATTTTCATTTAAATAATCTATTCTATTTTTAATTATTTTTATTTTAATCATTTTTACTTTTTTCATACATCTTATAATAATTATTATAATTATAACTGCTAACTTAATTCGAGAAAATATTTCCTTTTTATAATTATATTTATTACTATAACTTGTTACTTAATTTTATTTCATTTTTATTTTTAAAATCAACACTAGCCTAGTTCTAACTTAATCTTAATATTTTCAACTTCTAGGTTTTTCTTAACTACTAACTAAGATGCAAGAAGTCGATAATATGGAAGTTGTGTTCCGTGGTAGAGGACAAGAAGCAAGATTTGATAAGCTGGCTGAAAGACAAATGGAATTGACTTGCTACCCTCACCAACCGACTATGGTACGACTTGGTATCGAAGAAAGCGTTTTGCACCTGCTAAACCAAATTGGTTGGACTGGTTCTCACTTGTTCCGCAAGTTTAGTACCTACCGGAAGCTCACTCTGGAATTCTTGAGCTCCCTGACCTATCTTCCTAACTGTGGACAAGGACTAAGAAAAGGAGTCATTCTCTTTAGACTCTTTGGTATGGAATTTAATTTTTGCATCCGAGATTTTGCTGAAATGCTAGAGCTACCTCATGGATCAGATGCATACACCACAGTAGCTGGAGACAGTCTTGCCTACTGGGAGTTGGAAAAATACTGGGGCAAGATCACTGGAAACGACAACCCTGAAGAGAACGGATTCCAGTCTGAGAACATCCATAACCCCGCTTTCAGATACTTCCATAAGATCATTGCTCACTACATCTTTGGAAAACCTGATAATATCACTGAAGTTTCTAGAGAAGAGTTATTCATCATGTTCTGCTCCTCTCAGAATCGCCCGATCAATGCCATCGCATTCATGCTAACAAACTTCGAGCGCATCACGCAAGACGAAGTTTCACCTATTAGGATCGGAAGATTTGTCACTATGATTGCTAATGCTATAGGAATGAGAGTACCTTTGCTTAGATTGACACCTCTTGGTTCCCACAACTCTATGGACATTCAATTCTGCTTTAACCGAGGTATCATTGGTAACCTTGGACCTGATCAGTTTGATTTGCTCATTGATAACAAAGTATTGGATCAGTTCACTTTACCGAGTCCAAGGACGAGTGTGCACAACCCTGCTAACTGGCTTTACTATGGTCAGATTCCTGAGAGAGAACCCTCACCTGAAACCCCTCAAGCTTATGAACATTTTGATGAGGAAATGCACGTATCAGAATCTGAGCCTGACACTCCTCCTGGATACTATGACCCTAATCCTGAAGATGAACCCATTCCTGATTATGAACCTCTTTCTGAAGATTCTGCTGATGATTACACTGTTGATATGACTGATGTCGAGCTCGAGCAACAACAACCCTCTACATCCACCGCATCAGTAAATCAAAGAATGCCTAATATGAACACGCACGAGCAAGCCATCACTGCACTACAACAAGATGTACAACATGTGCGCAACGAGCTTCACACTTTGCAAATGCATTTCTTCGATTTCATCGACACCGTCAATGCTCAATTCGACGAAGTCTTCAAACACATTTATTCTAATGTGCACAACAATAGACGTGGCTAGATGTTACCGTTTAGATTATTAGATTTTATTTCTAGTTTTAGTAATTTCATATTCCTAGTTTAGAATTTAATTTTCTGCACTTTTACATTCTGCTCCTGTTAACACTCAGTACCGGTTTGATTTTAAATGCAATATTCTATTTATTATTGCTACTGTGTTATACTGCATTACTACTATTAACTGCCATATATTCCTGGTTATCACTATTTTTTTGCTGTTTATAGTATGATACAATGACACTGTTCTGAACTATTATTCCATACTTAATGTCATCTGTCAGAACCTGTCTTGACCATTGCATGCGTGGAAAACCACTTACCTGAGCTAGGAGACGCACGTCTCCATTCATGTGGGACCAGACCTCAGCATGCAAAGGACAGGAGACGCACGTCTCCATGCCCTGTCCCCCAGCAGACTGACTGCCTGAGACGCGCGTCTCCCAAGGCCAGCAGTCTGCACCATTTGACCACGCATAAAGACCACATTTATTCCCTCTTGAATTTTGAATTTAAATTTCAAAATTCATTCTTCCTCATTCTTCCCCTATTTATTCCATTTAAACACCATAAACATCATTCATCCTCCATCATTCACCTCTTCATTCTTCATCATTTCCTAACCTTCTATTCCATTCAAACTTCAAACACCACCATTAATCCATTTTAATTCTCCATTAACCACATCATTCTCAAACCTCACTATAAAACCACACCACCACCACTCTTACTTTTCACAACCTTCATACCATTTTCTACCATTCTACTCTCATTTCTATTTTCCAATTTTCAAACTCACCATGCCTCCACGTTCAATCATCCGTAGTGTGCGTCCTGAGAGACCACCTCCCGACCTTTCAAATATTATTTTTCGAGAAGACGACAATGATGCTCAAAGAACCAAATACCTCGCTTTCTATGAACGTTCGGTCGTTCCCACAAAATTTGTGAACACCGAATGTCTAGAAACTCTAGGCCTCATTGATGGTGTCACCCGTTTACTCACTAAATCTAGCCTACACCATCTTTGTACCGAACCCGTACCAACTTATGAGCCGCTCGTCTTAGAGTTCTTGAGTTCTTTCAACTACGACACTCCTTCTAATCAACCGCTCTCAACCGGTAGCATCCAATTTCGGATGTTCAACCGTGAATATACTTTGGATCAAGAAGTAGTGGCTACGTACTTGCACTTTAATACGTCACCAAATGCTCTCCGCACTATCTTTCAAGAACTCAATGGTCGTTCATGGGAGCAACATGCTTTCGACCTGTGGTTTAATCTCACTGGCGAAGTTCCTACTAGTTGGAGGGCTCTACATGCTTCTCACATTCAAAACCCCGCTATACGTTATTTTCAACGTGTTTTGGGGCATACTATTTTTGCGAGATCCAACAACCATAAGGTAAATCGGCATGAATTATTTTTCCTTTATTGTGCGCTTAACAATATCCGCTTCAATGCCGCACCTTTCATGCTCCAACATATCCAAGGCTGTGTCAACGCCCCCGCTACAAACCCATTTTTGTTTGGCGGACTTATTACCACCTTGGCATGTGCTCTAGGTCTGGGTGATGATCTCCTCTCACTCTCTCATCTCATGCTACCTGCTCAATCACTCGACCTCACTTATTGTCGTGATTCCCACTTGGTTTCACCCCGCCATGATGGCCGATATACTTTGGTCGTCAACAAAGTTCTGATTCCTTATGTCATCCTTCCGTGCCCCGAAAGAATCAACATCCGTTATGTTCAACGTTGGAGGCTCATTGAAGACAATCCTCAAGATAACCAACCTGAACACCCTAATGAACCTGTGGATGCAAATGAAGAAGAACTCAACCAAGGACAAGCTGATGTCAACCAACCTCCTCAAAACAACCCTCCGCCTATCACTCTTGAAGCCATGTATGCTGCAATTCAACGACAAGACCACCTATTTCAAGCTATGCAGACAAATCAAAATGAAACACTGAGGCTTATTCGAGAGATGCAACAGGAGCACCGTGACTATGCTATTAGGAACGGAGGCCAATACACTGAAATTGCTACACAATTGCATGATCTTAACATTCGTGTGAATGGCTCTCCTACTGATAGACGTCGCCGTGTTCGTACAAGAGGCACAAGCAGTTCACGCAACCGCAACACTGAGGAGTAGTTCTCATGCACTGAGGACATTGCATCATCTAAGTTTGGGGGAGTCGTATTACTTGCTTTAGTTTTATTTCCTTTTAGTTTATTTCCTTTCTTTCTAGTTTATTTCCCTTCCTTGTAATGTTTTTTCTAATTCAATAAAGAATATTTATGGAATTTCAAGTCTTATCTTTATAATTCCGTAGTTATTTCAATTTCTTCCATTTTCTTGAGCCATAACAAAAATTTTGCTCTTAAACGATAAACGCAAACCCCACACGTTTGAGAAATACGAAGCTACTCAAACACTCAACGCATAGAAATTGATTCAAGTCAATACCCTTATTGTCCCAACACTCTAAAACCCCCAAGTATGCGTAACCGATTTGAATACCCGTTATACCGAAACCATCGACTTTAATTTTTGAAGTAACCCTTAGTAGTTTATTCTAGCAGTCGGCACCGTCTTAGATACAAACTACGCAGAGAGTCGATGAATATAAGTGTATGATCCTCATAATAATAATTATGTGCTTAACCATAATAAGACATGTGCCTACTAAGTAAGGTGATCCTCACAAGATCATTTAACCTAACGGTCGCAAATCTCAAATACAAAGAATTTAAAAACTCATTGTTGATTGGTTCAGAAGTCATCTGGTACTGAACTTGGTAGGAAGGACTATTGTCCGATTCCCCACAATCTACAAGTGAATGCTAAGGAGTATACCACATATTGTGCCAGAACTCCATGAGAAGGATCATAGTCACTAACCGACTACTCTGCTATGTGCGTGTCAAGATAATGGGCTTAATGTGATTGCGCGCGAATGAAAGGGTAAAACATGATGACGAGTCAAAAGGTCGAGCTATAATGGCATGATTCGGATTGGTATGCATACTGGGAGTTGTCTAGTGTCGCTACTATAAGTTTATTATTTGGATCTGCAACATTATTTTTAAACAAGAACACAATGTAGCTGAGTATGACCGAACGATGTGGCGGAAGCGTGTTTCATTTCGCTGTCCTCCCATTTCTATCTTGTTATTTTGCTTGAGGACAAGCAAAGGTTCAAGTCTGGGGGAATTTGATAACACGATTTTATATCGTATATTTAGCTTGAAATTCATAGATATTTATAGCATTTTCCGTTTATTATATTGATTTATTATGATATTACGCGAGTTTTTGCTTTGTTTCAGGTTTTACACTCTTATTATGACTAATTGCGAAAAAGAGAAGAAATGGAGCTAAAACGACCCATATCTATGCCTAAAAGACGAAGAATAGGTGCTGAAGTAAAAAGGGAGTGCAAATAAGGCCCAAGTGTGCTGAAAGAGACCCAAAGACCCAATGAAGCAATCCAGCCCACGAAGGAAAGCAGCCCAATCCACACAAGTAAGTGGAGACGCACGTCTCCAACGTCCCTATGCCACATCAGCAAAAGGGAGACGCACGTCTCCATTTCCCTGAAGATTCTCCACTTGAGACGCACGTCTCAAGTCACGCACCCAGTCTCCCTGAAGAATCGGAGACGCACGTCTCCAAGCCAGTCTGCAGAATCTCCTCTTTTCACGCAAAGCAACTGCAAAGCTTCCCCTATAAATAAAAGCAGTCACTTCAGTCCAAAGAGTCCGATTTCCTGCTAACGAAGTGCTGCCGAAATTGTACCGCGAATCATAATTTTCATTCTGCTTTCATTTAAACACTTATTTTCTCACAACGATTTCTACACCGGAAATTGTTGTGAACTTTTTATAAATCTAGCCTTACGTTAGATTTATCGTTTTTATTTCCTTGTTTAATTTTCTGCCCGTTTAACTTCCGAAGAACGATCCAGCCAACTTGTGGTGGAGGTTCGATACTTGAAGATTTACTTGCCATTTATTTAATTCAGGTTTAATATTTACCGCCTTATTTTTATTTTTATTTGCATGATATATTGTATGCCTGTTAACATGCCTATTATTATAAACCGAATATATTTATGCATGCTTACCCATATTAATATGTCTGGCTAAATTACTAAGGTGTCGGTATGTAGAGTAAGTTAACCGTAGGGATCCGAAATAAATTGGCTTAATTATGTTTTATTAAATATCACTTATTTTTGGTTTATATGTCTAATTTAATTAGTAAGTCTTAAAACCAATAGAGCGAAAGTTTGAGGGGTTAAGACGGTCAAAGGTTAAAATCAATAGAGCAAAAGTTTGAGATCTTCAACCAGATAGTAGACATAGGACATTAGTTTTAAGGATGGCGAAAGCGTATTAAAACTAATTGGGACTTATTTATTTTCAAAAATTGTTTTTACACCCGAGCGGGATGGCGAAAGCGTACGTTAGGGATATTAGCTTGTTCCGAGTCAATAGAGCGAAAGTTTGAGATTAGGAGATTTAAATAGATAACAACTTCATAAAATAGGCATTTTATTAATTACGTTGTTTCCAAAAAGCTCTTCTAAAATCTAATGGGATGGCGAAAGCGTACATTAGGATTAGGATAGTAATCTGAATCAACAGAGCGAAAGTTTGAGACGAGGATTTTTAATCAATTAATTAGTAAAGATTTTTAATTAAATTATGCAAAAGCCAATGGACCTTCGGATTACCTTGAGTTAAACGAAATACATACTGATACTTGTCTTCTATTATATTCTTTATTTCTCACTATCACTATCCCTTAGGAACAATCAAAATTTTAGTAGCCCTAGCTTTACATAGTAACCTTAGATAACGGTAGATCGATTCATAGTCCCTGTGGATTCGATATCTTTTAAAACTACACGACACGACTGTGCACTTGCAGTCACCAGATTAATAGACACGTAAAGTCGCGATCACACACCTACACTATTCATTTTATCGCTCGGCATTAATGTTATTCTCTTGAAAGACACGAAAGAATTTAAGTGTGGGGTTTTAAACCATTGAGAAAAGGGCAAGAAAAAAATAGAAAGAAAAGAAAAAAGAGATGAATGTTGAATTTGTGAAAATCCAAAGAGAAAGTTTGAAAAACAAAACGAAAAAAAAAATCCTTAACCCTTGCCCACTTATATGAAAGACCATGTGAATGACTCTAAAAAGCTAAAAACAAGATGTCGAAGGTCTTAACCCCATTCTTACGATTCAAGCCACTAAGAGTATAAATGTGAACCCAACATAAATGCCGAGCACCAAAACCATTCGTTATCCCGTTCCTTGTTTACCCCACCAAACCCAAGCCACGTTACAACCCGAAGACCTCATGAAGTGTGTGTAATCTGTGTGTGTAGTGATTCGAGAATGTATTCAAAGTTAAAAGTAATATGCATGCCTTGGTACTGTGAGTGTAAACACTTTAACCCGGAGAGATTTTGTGAGACTGAAAAATCTTGCAGGTGAAAATGTGCTCGGAAGTGATAATGTGGTCGATAGATTGACGAAGGATGCCATAGACTCGATTGCTAAGTGAAGGTGTTTTGCGAATAACCTGATTGTGTTGTGGAGAAAAGAATCTCGTCGGTGACCTTTGTTTCGTCTCGATACATCACTAAGTTGTGATCGGTCACCATTTCTAGTAAGTTTTCGCACCTTTTTCCGACAAGAATTCATGGTCTTGGTAACATTAAGTGGCATTTGCATATGTTTTAAAGTAAGCTTTAGTATTTTCATTGTTGCATTTTAATTCGTTATGAGTATTACAAAAAGTGTCTTTTTATGCGCTGGTTGTTAGTTTTGTTGGCCAGGTTGATGCAGAGAGAAGATAGGAACTTGTGGCACGCACGAGTGGATAAAAGAAGCCGGAAAAAGCTGAGTTCAGAGGTCAACACGGGCACCCGTGTGGAGCAACACGGTCCGTGTCAAAATGTGGCTGGAAAGGCAAATTCTGGATTCAAAACAGAGGTTTTACATGGGCACCCGTGTGCAGGCACACGGACCATGTGAAAAGATGCCTGGAAAGTGGATTTTGGCTTAGGAGCAGACGAACAACACGGGCGCCCGTGTGCAGCAACACGGCCCGTGTTGATGATGCGTACTGATTTTATTTTCTTTGTGTTCCTCACTTGAAGGGGGTCATTAAGGGTATTTTTGGTACTTCAGTTTCAACCTGAATGGAAGAGATTTTTAAAAATAACCTTAGGGAAAAGAAAGGAGGAACTTTTGGGAGATCAGAAGAGAGAATTGCAGAGAAGAAAAGAGGACGGACCCGAGGTTTGGAAGACGAAGAGATTCAACGGTGGACACCATTGAAGATCCTAGTTCTCCCAATTAATTGTAATGTCTAAACTTTTCCACTTGTGTTTCTTGAATATTATGAGAGGCTAAACCCCCCAATGCTAGGGGGTGTCCCTGATTCGATCTGTAATAACTCTGGATTTGGTATTTCGTTGATTTAAAGTTCGTATTATTCAATTCGATTGTATAATGTTTATAATGCTTTCTTTATCAGACCAATAAGGATTGTTATGTGGTTAACAATTCGTAGGACTACAATTGTTATGGTTTGTATACAGTTGAACCTTATAATTATCACCTAGGACTAGGGATATAGTAAGGTTATTCAGAAATTCTTGATAAATGAACGATTTGGTTTTCTCTTATTTCTCTAAGGACTTAGGTAATCGGATTTTAAACCAAAAGGTTTTCACTAAGGACTTAGGAAAATCATCCTTGAGAATGAATAATTGAACCCTATGAACTTGTTAACGAGATCTTCATCCAGAGGAGTTAGAAAGTGAATCACACACCCTACCTTAGCATTATTTTCTTATTACCAAAAGCTCAGTTTTAATTTCAGTTAATTCTTAGTATTTTAATCTTGTTCGTTAATCATTTGAAACAACACCCTTATGCTCTTTTGTTTAATTGACTTCGTGCGATAACTTGTATTTCCTACGCAATCCTCGTGATCGATACTTGAGGTAAAACCCATTATAACAACATTGGTGAAAATAGTACACTTGTTATTTTTCCGATCATTTCGGAATATCCAATCTTCCACAATTATTATTTGATGTGGAGTTTTATGTTGTCATCGGCCTTCGAAAACCTCTCCTGTATTGCTTCCAATTCGGAAGTAATAGAGATATTCTATTTTTCTCCTTTGATGCAACCATCATCATTAAAACTAAGTCTTTTCTAATGAGTGATAACTTCGTCCATTCTTATTGGCTCACCTAGTTTCATCTTCTTAGCAATAACATAAGAACACAGAAGACCATATGTTTTAGAAATAGTGCAACCACGTTTTGCGCTATCGGAACCTACAGTTTCACCTCGTTTGGCCTCGTGAAAAATATAATTTAAGCCAGGCGGAGACATATTGCCGATCAATTAAGAATAAAGAATGTTGTCCTTAAATTGATGTTCCAACACCGTAATGCTCCGACCAAATGTGGTTTGTATCTCATTATGTTGGTTTTTAATCATGAGATTTACGGTGTCCCAATCTCCACGCAAGTCACCCTTGTTATTAGCCAATCAATTTTTCAAACTAGCATGTGCCGACTTAACTCTGTTGGTGGTTGTATTCTTAATGTGTCGGACATTATCTGTCCATGCACAAACAAACTTCTCATTCACCTTATCAAGAATGGTGCTTTCGACATATTTCAAAAAATCAGGATACTTTTCACACACTTTCCGAAGAATTTACAATACAAATCCATGCATCCATTATTTGTTCAACAATCACACCGGGCTTCACCGATTTTCCACCTTCGGTTTCTACTTGTTTCAGACCTACCGCGCGTTTAACCTTACTTCTCACATTACATGTTATGTGATATCGACAAAGTAATACATTAGAAGAAGGAAATACCTTTGCTACCACATTCATCAATGCGGTATCACGGTCCATAACAATCGCCTTAGGAATTTCGACTTGTTCCTTCAAAAGTGACCGACACACCTCTAATGCCCACCTAAAATTATCCTCTTTTTCACACTCCAAAAAAGCAAAACCAACGGCGTATGTCTTCTCGGTGGATGTAACACCGACCATCTCAAATAATAGAAGTCTATAATTATTGGTCTTGTAGGTAGAATCGAGAATGAGTACTGTCGAAAACGTGTTGAACGAATTTATCAAATCCAGAGGAGTCCAAAAAATATCTCGGACCGTAACTCCATCGTCGCAAGTTATGTACCGTGACACGTATTTGTTATCATCCAATAAGTTCAACAGTTGTTGCATCTCACTTCTATCTCCCCTAATCGCCTTATTATTGTGGTACCGAATGTTATACACTTGCATTATATTTGATACGTTGTCAGGTTCCTTCCGTTTTAATGTGGCAAGTATATTTTTTGGTTTGACAAAATTTAAGGACATGTCACAAATACATCTCTTCTCTTCCGGTTTAAGCCGACATACACAAGATGACCTTGTAACTTTGAGCTCAAATCATGGTTATGCAAACCACAAATAACACTAAATTTCTACTTCTTTCTAGCCAACATATAACCATGAGTTTTAAATGGACACTCACATTTTCTACTACCCGTGTCGTCTCTTTTAAACTTCCTTAGAAGAGTATGGTATTTCCTGCTTCTTTCTCACAACATTGTTACGAAAGCATTTCTTCTTTCCAAGCCATTATCTGATCTAGTTATTACCACACCAAAACCAAGGTTAGTTGCACTCCTACGAATCCATGTGAGCATGCTATTGCGATCATCAAACTCTTGTTTGTTAATAAAGTCACCGCCGATATCTACCGCCTTTACAACAACCCCTTCAACATTCGGAGAAACATCGTTTGTAGGAATTAATTCTTTTGAGATATTATCGGGGTGCACCATACCTATTTATAAACAATAACAAAAATAACACAAAATCACAAGACTACTGGAAAAAACAACACAAACATGTTCGTAGATGTACCTACGGAACGTGTTCATCTTCAACACGTTCCGGAGTTGTACCTATGGAAGGAACTTTACATTTTTTTTTTACAGAAATTTAATGCATAATGTGAGCAATGCAATGGATAAAGATGAATGTTTACTTGAAATTCTGTCTTCTCTTGCTCCCTTTGATATGGTGCACCTAAAATTTGGAGTTTTGGAGTGAAAAATAATATTGATGATGTAAGGTTTTTAGGCTGTAGAGGTGAGTGTTGAAGAAGAAAACCAACAATGAGGGAGTGATCATGTTGGTTCAAACTATATTAAATAGTTTAGTAGGTACATCTACGGAAAATTCTGACGCTAAGTCATTTCGTAGTTTAAAATGCTTTCGTAGATACATTTCTAAAAAAAAAATTATAAAAAAAAATTGATCTCTAGAAAAAAGTTGTCAAAAAAAATTGTTTTCTGATGTATATCTCCGGAATCAAACGACATAATAAAATTTCACAATGTGGCTAAAATTTTTAAAGAGTGCATTGATATTTTCTCTAAATTAAAACATAAAATTGCTTTGTCAAGTCTATTAGTATTGTTGGCGGTACACAACCAGTTTCTCGTCTTCGGAGTATGCCGACGATATAATTTCCTTTTACATCACCTATGTGGTTCAACTTTTGTATAAATTAAAATTAAGTCATGATATTTAGGCCCTCGGGAGAACACATCTTCTTGCAATTATTCACATAATATCCTTTGTGTGTATATGTTGGTATTCATAGTCACAAGAAGAAAATTATCCTCACTGGCTAACATACCAGTGATACATTACAACTTATATTTTTTTAGAAACCACAAACAAGCAGTCACACGAAATGGTTGGGATTTATGCAAATTACAACGTTCTATGAGTTACCAAAAATATATTATTCAACCTATGCTCTATTTAATACCAATTATCTCAGTACTGTTGCATCTCAACAAAATAATGCAATAATCAGCATATAAGTTTCAATCATCAAAGAATAATAGACATCAATATTCTAGTTTTCAATTCTCCACCTCTCCTAGCCCTAGAGAATGCATGGCATATACAACTATATCTTGAATAGAAATTAAGTAATACTTTACTAATAAAGATAAAAATCATATGCTTGAGTTAAAAATATGGATCTGTTTCTCCACGTTTTCTCTCATTTTTTTGTTATTCATCATTCTTCCTTGGAATTTCCTGGACCCCCTTTAAAGTGTAGACGCGCACTTAATGACCCTCAAGAAAAGTAACCGTCTTATTTAATCATTTGTAACAAATTTATAAAATATCTATGACAGTTTCATGATCTTTTGAACGACCCTTTGTAAAGGAAATGTGCTATCTAATGCGGCTTCTCAGAGTCTGAGGGAAAAACCCGGAATATACACGGGTTATGGCCATTCATAAAAATTGTCAAACCGACCTTATCCGGGCTGTAATAAAATCCGAGAATCGAGATGTACATGGACTAAGAGCAAAATAAAAATCAAATTACAAAGGAAGAATCGGTTCAGGATCAAATCCCAGACACTCCACCAAAACATCCAAATCTCTCGAAGAAATATAGACCGACAAAAGACCATCCCATCGATAATATCATTAGAGGTATCTCCATGGGAGTTGATCAGTCACCATTTCTACTTAATTTCGTCATACATTCGGCATAAGATCGCCATACTTGGTAACACTTTGTGGTTGTTTTTAAGTGTTTTTCTTTAATTCATCTAATTCTAGTTATTCTATGAGCAATGTATTTTTATGTCGTTTTCATTGTCAATTAGGTGCTTTTGATCTCGTTTGGTAATGGTTTCAGGTTAGCTTCAGATTGATGGAAGATCGCGTGGCCAAAAGGTGTGAAGAAAGAAGCAAAAAGCAAGGAAAAAGCATATGGGCAGAGGCGGACACGGTCTGACCGTGTCACCTGACACGGCCGTGTCAGGCCTCAAGAAGAATTTATCTCCCAGGCCAGAAGCGGACACGGTCTGCCCGTGTCAAGGGACATGGCCGTGTCAGCGGTGCGGGCAGGATTTCTAAATTTGTGGTTTTTCCAATTTTTAAAGTCCGGGGGCAGTTTGGGCATTGTGGCTGAAATCTGAAAACCTAGAGGGATTAAAAGAGGCTTGAGAGACAAGGGGAAGGGACTTTTTTTGATCGTACGAAAGAATTCCAGAAGAGAGCAAGATAGCGTTATCAAGGTTGTGGAAGACGAAGAGATTCAAGGGTGGAAACCATTGAAGATCAGAGTTCTCCTAATCTTTTGTAAATGTCTAAACTTTCTGATTTTGGTTTCTTGAATATTATGAGAGGCTAAACCCCCCAATGCCAGGGGGGTGTCCCTGATTTGAATTGTAATGACTTTTGAATTCCGTATTTCTTTAATCAAGTATTAGTTTTATGCAATTTGATTGTTTAATGTTTTTATGCCTTCTTTGTCGGAAAAACAAAGATTGATCTACGGTTAACAATTTGTAGGACTACGGTTGTTAAGGTTTTTAAACAATTTGATCTAGTAGTTATCACCTAGGACTAGGGATACCGAAAGGTTATTTGAACATTCTTGATTATTTACATCTTTGGTTTGCAAACCTTTGTTTCTAAGGACTTAGGCAATAGGATTGCAAACCAAAAGGTTTTCCACTAAGGACTTAGGGAAACACCCTTAAGAACAAATAATTGCATTCTATGAACTTGTTAAAGAGATCTTTTTACAGAGTCATTATAAGGAAGATCAAACACCTACCCTGGCATTACCTCAAATTACATCTAAAAAGTCAAACTTTAATTTCAGCTTATTTTTATTATTTCTTTTATTTAAATTTACTTATTGCATTATAACAAAACACCTATTTGCTCTTTTGTTTAATTGACTTAAATAACTTGTGTTTCCTACGCAATCCTCGTGATCGATACTTGGGGTAAAACCCATTATTACTACATCGGTGAAAATAGTACACTTGCTATTTTTCCGATCAAGTTTTTGGCGCCGTTGCCGGGGATTGCCAAAATATAAGTTTGATTTTAGTCAATTAAAATTTTATTGCTTTGCAATTAAAATTCTTTTTGCTGAAATTTTTATTTGCTTATTTTAATTTTTTTTTTTTTTACTTATCTACTAATCGATTTCTAATCTTGTATGCGAGGTAAGGCCTCAGCTAAACTTCTTTTTGACGCAGAACCAGAAAGACTATTGAGAGCACGACTCCGAGAAGTCAAGCGAAAAAGACTGGCATCGAAAGAAGACTCCCCTGTAGTTTCAGAATCAGAAGACGAAGAAGTAATATCTATTTAGTCCGAGCAGTCAGATTCTGAGCCTGAAACTATGGCAGCTGATCCACCTCCTCCAGAGAGACTTTTGGGTGATTATGGAAGGGCTAATGCACCGCTTGGAAGAATGACCATAGTAAATCAACCGGTTAACGTGGCACACTTCCAACTACATCCTTCCACTATCCGTCAGTTAGAAAGCAAGCCCTTTGCTGGAAGAATCAATGAAGATGCAAATAAGCATTTACAGAGATTCCTCACCACAACAACATCATTAAAAATAGAAGGCCATTCTGAAGAAGCCAAGAGACTTGTGATGTTCCCATTTACTTTATCCGAAGATGCAGAAGAATGGTTTTATTCACTTCCAGCTGGAAGCATCACAACATGGCAACAGATGGAAACCGCCTTCTTGAATGAGTATTTCCCTACTTCAGTCTTCATTCGAAAAAGATATGATATCGTGAATTTTAAGCAGAAAGAAGGGGAATCGCTGGGAGATGCATATAAAAGGTTCAAGAGGTGTTTGGTGGCTTGTCCTACTCATAACATGGACCCAACCGAACAAATGCATACTTTTGTTAATGGTCTCCGACTTAAGACTAAACAGCTTATCGATACTGCCGCCGGTGGCTCAACAAATTTTTCAACAGCCACTGGTATCAAGAGAATCATAGAAGTTATTGCCGCTAATGAGCACATTGAGTTATATGACCGTGCAATGAGTCAACCGGAAGTTAAAATTGATTTGAAGCTTGCTGATCAGGTAGTTAAAATGGAAGAACAAATTGCGGTTGAAGTAGAAAGAATATTGAAGAAGATAAATCTTAGTGAACAAAAGGTAGCACAAATTGAACCAGCTGCCTCAGTTGTATGTGAAATATGTAGTGGACCACATTTTGCTATGCATTGTGTGGCAACGCAGGAACAGGTGGAACAGATTCATATGTTGAGGCAAAATAATCCATACGCCAATACTTATAATCCGGGTTGGAAAAATCATCCTAATTTCGCATGGAAGGACCAACAAGGAAACTTTCAAAAGCAAGGATCAACCCAATTTCAAACTCCAGCGCAATCACAACAACACAGACCTCCACAACAACAACTTCCATATCAACAACAATTCCAACATCATCCTCAACAATTTCAACAACAGGTACCAAAGAAAGAAGATTGGGAGATCGCTCTTGAAAAAGTGGCAACCCAAAACTCTCAGTTTCAAGAAGAGACAAGAGCCAACCTCAGGAACACCACAGCTTCAATCAAAAATCTTGAAGTTCAAATGGGTCAAATAGCACAACATCTCACTCTACAGGCACAAGGAAACTTTCCGAACGTAACTGTGAAAGATCAAAAAAATCTAGAGAAGATCAATGCTGTTACAACAAGGAGTAAAAAGGTGTTAGAATCGGAAAAGGAAAAAGAAGAGATAGATGACCCTATGGTGATAGAGGTAGATTTGGAAATAAGAGAGAACCCAAGAGAGCCAGAAGTGGTGATACCACCGGTTAAACCAGCTGAAGAAAAAATTAAAAAAGGTGTTGAACCGGAAATTAAATTACCCTTCCCTTCAAGAGTAACAAAGAAGAATTCAAAAGAGAAAGACTTTAAGAAGTTCACTAAATTGTTCAAAAGGTTAGAGGTGAATCTACCTTTTTTTGAAGCACTTGAGCACATGCCTTTGTATAAGAAATTTATGAAGGAGGTGTTGGCGAAAAAGAGATCACTAGGAGGAGAATCAAAAATTGTAATCGAGAAGTGTGGTATAGTCTCTTCAGCAAGAAAGATCCCAATTAAGAGGAAAGACCCTGGGCCGGTGGCGATACCATGCACTATCAAGAATATAGCATTTAAAAAGGTACTCCTCGATTCTGGTTCTAGTGTAAGTTTAATGCCTTTATCCATTTTCAAAAAGCTTGAATTAGAAAAGATTAATGAAAGTAAGACACAGTTAAGGTTCGCCGATCACACCGTTAAGAAATCCTATGGGGTAGCTGAAGATGTACTAGTGGAAGTTGATAAGTTTGTTTTCCCTGTTGACTTCCACATCATGGACATTCCGGAAGATGAAGAAACTCCTATCCTTCTTGGGAGACCCTTTTTGTCGACAGGCCGCTGTAATTTTGACATTGAAAAAGGGACGCTAACGCTGAAATCATTTGATGAAGAAGTAACCTTGAAGATGTTAGGAGTCAGGAAACATAGGTCAGATGTGAATGAGAAAACTTCAACTGGTATGACGAAAGGTGAACAAGAAGACAAAAATCTTAAAAATCTCCAAGAAAAAGTTTCAAGCATAGCCTCTCTGTTGGAACCAACTTATGTAGCCGTCAAAAGTCCTAAGAAGGCTAAGGAAGTCAAGAAGAATGTGGGAAGTGAATTGAAGAGAAAAGTTGTCCATGCTTTTCATCTTCATGAGTTCGTGGTTGCGGAAGTGGCAAGCAACAAGGTTTGGAAAAGGAAATACCCTCCATAATAAAGGGTAATGGACCGTCGAGCCATGCGACGTTAAACGAAGCGCTTCGTGGGAGGCAACCCACGGTTTTAATAATTAATTTCTCTATTTGTTTGTTTTATTTTCAGGAAATAAAAGAGGAAATCTCTAGTGAAAGCTCGGAAGTTATCATTGGAGTGCAATACCCTCTGTAAGTAACCTCTCCAAGGCTTGTTCTAAAACATTGAGGCCAATGTTTAGTTCAAGTGTGGGAGGGGTTCTTTGCATTTGCTTTTAGTTGTTTTCCATTTTTGTTTTTGTTTGTGTGTTGTGTTGACATTGTGTTATAGATTGAGTGATGGATGCCAAATGAATGATGATTGGTAGTTAGTGGATGAAAGGTGCAACCTGAACTTAATCTCTCGAGGTACTTTGGAAGTGGACATAGCCGAAAGTGTCGGACGCAACTTGAAGAACTGGACTGAGAAGGTAAGTGGTGAAATCGAGCCGGAAAGGAAAGTCACATGACATAAAGGGTGTGTTGAAGCTGCAAACTTAGCCTACATGGTGAGGAACATAAAATGCCAAACACATGTAAAGATCATCATGAGAGTGAAATCAGGTATGACTTTATCTCTCTAATTTTGCGTTTGTCCTACCGACGCAGTACAATTATGAAATCACACACTGAGGCACTTGTTTGTTCTCCCCAGAGCCTTTATGTCCTTCATTTATTTTTGTTTTATCCCTCGTTAAACCCGTTGAGCCATTCCCCCTTGTTTGTTAAACCCACACATGTCATCCTTAACCATAATTCTATCATCTTTGTTTGGCACTTGTGTAATTATTGTTTCTTTTGAATCTGTGTGAAATTGTAAGTTTGGGGTAGTGCTTAAGAAAATAAAGGGCAAGTGTGATATGAAAAAAAAAATTATTAGAGAAAAGTGTGTAAAGCACAAGAAAAAAAAGAGAAAAAATAGTTTAAAACACTTGCCTAAAAAGATTTGAAAGACTCGAACGATGTTGATTACCCGGTAATTAGGTAAAAAGGAGAGTCTAAGAAGAAATCCCCTCACACAAAATCGAACACAAAGACAAGAAAAATAACATAAGTGCTAGTTCATAAACCATGTGCATATCAATCTCTTGTTTATCCTTCCTTTCACCTCAGCCCCGTTACAACCTAAAAAGTCCTTAAAAGTGTGTGAATTCTCTTTGTGTAGTGAAAGTAGGATGCATGCAAAGTCAAGGGTTGATATTGCATATCGTGATGTTGAGCGAAAAACACTCTAACCCTGAGAGACAATGTGAGAAGTGTGAAAAGTTTGCAGGTGAAATACACTCTGTTGTGAAGTGTGATGGACAACAAGGTTCGATAAGCCCGAACGCCTAATCAAGAAAGAGAAGTAAGTTGCGAAAGACATCGACTATGTTGTGGAAAAGAAAAGTTTAAGGAGACCTCTGTTTGATCTCTTGCATCACTTGAGGACAAGCAATGAGATAAGTTTGGGGTTGTAATCAGTCACCATTTCTACTTAATTTCGTCATACATTCGGCATAAGATCGCCATACTTGGTAACACTTTGTGGTTGTTTTTAAGTGTTTTTCTTTAATTCATCTAATTCTAGTTATTCTATGAGCAATGTATTTTTATGTCGTTTTCATTGTCAATTAGGTGCTTTTGATCTCGTTTGGTAATGGTTTCAGGTTAGCTTCAGATTGATGGAAGATCGCGTGGCCAAAAGGTGTGAAGAAAGAAGCAAAAAGCAAGGAAAAAGCATATGGGCAGAGGCGGACACGGTCTGACCGTGTCACCTGACACGGCCGTGTCAGGCCTCAAGAAGAATTTATCTCCCAGGCCAGAAGCGGACACGGTCTGCCCGTGTCAAGGGACATGGCCGTGTCAGCGGTGCGGGCAGGATTTCTAAATTTGTGGTTTTTCCAATTTTTAAAGTCCGGGGGCAGTTTGGGCATTGTGGCTGAAATCTGAAAACCTAGAGGGATTAAAAGAGGCTTGAGAGACAAGGGGAAGGGACTTTTTTTGATCGTACGAAAGAATTCCAGAAGAGAGCAAGATAGCGTTATCAAGGTTGTGGAAGACGAAGAGATTCAAGGGTGGAAACCATTGAAGATCAGAGTTCTCCTAATCTTTTGTAAATGTCTAAACTTTCTGATTTTGGTTTCTTGAATATTATGAGAGGCTAAACCCCCCAATGCCAGGGGGGTGTCCCTGATTTGAATTGTAATGACTTTTGAATTCCGTATTTCTTTAATCAAGTATTAGTTTTATGCAATTTGATTGTTTAATGTTTTTATGCCTTCTTTGTCGGAAAAACAAAGATTGATCTACGGTTAACAATTTGTAGGACTACGGTTGTTAAGGTTTTTAAACAATTTGATCTAGTAGTTATCACCTAGGACTAGGGATACCGAAAGGTTATTTGAACATTCTTGATTATTTACATCTTTGGTTTGCAAACCTTTGTTTCTAAGGACTTAGGCAATAGGATTGCAAACCAAAAGGTTTTCCACTAAGGACTTAGGGAAACACCCTTAAGAACAAATAATTGCATTCTATGAACTTGTTAAAGAGATCTTTTTACAGAGTCATTATAAGGAAGATCAAACACCTACCCTGGCATTACCTCAAATTACATCTAAAAAGTCAAACTTTAATTTCAGCTTATTTTTATTATTTCTTTTATTTAAATTTACTTATTGCATTATAACAAAACACCTATTTGCTCTTTTGTTTAATTGACTTAAATAACTTGTGTTTCCTACGCAATCCTCGTGATCGATACTTGGGGTAAAACCCATTATTACTACATCGGTGAAAATAGTACACTTGCTATTTTTCCGATCAGGAGTCACTACTCGATAGTCCCTTAATAAGATATGTAAGTTCTAATAAGATATGTAAGTTCTTGCTTGAAAATAAGTTCCAAAAATAGGATAAGTTGAGAAAACTCTTTTCATTAAGAAAATTGAGTATGACATGTTGTTATTTCAAATTTAAGTCGATGATATTATCTTCAGTGTTACTAACGAATCCTTGTGCAAGGAATTTTCTGAAATTTTGTAGAAGAAGTTTGAAATGTCTATGATGAGAGAGTTAAAGTACTTTCTAGGACTCAAAATCTATCAAAGTAAAGAAGGAAAATTCATAAATAAAGCTAAATACTGTAAAGAGTTACTAAAAAGGTTTGATATGGAGAATTCCATAACAACCCAATATAAACATCATGCAACCTTGACAAAGACAAAGATGGAAAAATCAGTTGAAGAAAACATGTACTGAGGTATGATACACTCTCTTTTATCTAACTGCGTCTCATCCTAATATAATGTTTACTGTCTGTATATGTGCACACTTTTAAACTCCTCATAAAGAATCACATCTCATAGTTGTAAAACGCATTATGAGATACCTCTCTGGCACACAACAAATGGGTTTATCGTACTCCAAGGAAGCAGATTGTGACTTAGTTAGCTACTTCGACTTAGATTTTGTTCGGTACAACTTGAATTAGAAAAGTACCAGCGACACATGTCACTTACTTGGGATCTCACATGTCTTGTTGCATAGAAAGAAACAAGCAAGTGTCGTGTTATCCATAACTGAGGAAAAATACGTTGTTGCGGGTAGCTATTGCGCTTAACTTATTTGGATGCAACAACAACTCAGTAACTACAGTGTAAATCTTGGAGTTGTATAAATAAGAAGTGACACCACTATCGCCATAAACCTCACAAAAAATAGATACTTCACTCTCGGGCTAAACAAATGGAAGTTAGAAACCACTTTATTATATATCATGTTGAAAATGGGGAGTGAGTACTTGAATTTATAATCTCATATAATCAACTTTCAGACATTTTTACTAAACCTCTTCCTAAATAAAAAAAAATTTATCAGAGCCAAATTAGGATTATTAAACAAATCACCACAAACTTTTTTGTTTGATGTCATGTGATATACGGCGACACTTTTTACGATATCTCCAAACTTCTCAAATGGTACACTTAATTATTAAAATTTCTTCTCAACAAACCTTTTAATTACTCATTCAATTCACTCAACTCTGACATTGACGTCCAGCGTGACACCAACGCACAAGTCCGGTCCCAAGGACAAGCGTAACCGTAAACTTCACCTGTTTCTAACATCATCCTATCACAAATAAATCTATTACAGCTGCTGCAACCATTTATATAATAAATTTCATCTTGTTAGCTTTCCAACGCTTCAAATGAGACTCAAATCGGATGCCTAAAACTCCATATATGAATTTTTGAAGTTTCACAAAAAATTCAGCAATTTCCTGCGTTTTGCTTACAGAAATTCCACTCCAAAACTCATTTTTCTTCAACTTAAACATATTCCAAACAACTCTTAACATATTTCCTCACTTCCAAACTTTTCATAACTCGAGATGCACATTCTTTCTCCGAAATTCAGTTTCCGAAACACCAAGACAATAATCCTCTTTGCGAACTTGCAACTGAGCCACACCCGAGAAGCAAAGCTTCTCTCCCACTTCACTCAAACTAATTCCTGCAACAACCAGAAAGCAACAAGCACCGACAGTGTTTCACACACTTGTCACGTACGGAGGAATAAACAACATTAGACAACTTGGTCGGACGGACCGACCTGCTCTAATACCACTAATGTAACACCCCAATTCTACCCATCGAATATTAATAAAATCAAAGTACAGAAAATTTAATCATACAATGGATGTCACATTTACTTCACATAAGCAACATACATTAATCATAATTATGCAGATACATAACACTTAGAACTTGGATGAACTTATAGCAACATATTTCAATTCAATTAATCAACTAAACAGCTGAATCATAATTTCTCAACGGTAACAACATCACATCTTTTATTCACTGAAAACACTTCGCAACTATTAATATTATTCAACTTCAATTCGCTTAACATATTTATTTGACTAAACAACTTCAAAATCAACATGATAATTCATAATTCAACTTAAGGTAATAACAACATTTAAACGTAACAATAACCGTCCATCCCCCGATGCTACGTATCAGAGCAAGACCCTCTTGACTTATTATAGAGCAACATGAAGACTTCATAAATTAATTTCAAACTTTCACAATTATACTTGAGTACCTGCCCATTTCCCATGGTAGGGGAAACATCAGCAGAGGGGGGGAGATATCTAACAATATAATACGATGCATGAAAAAAATATAATAGAAATCAGTTATAATAATAATTATAACAACAAATATAATAATAAATAGTAATGACAATTATAACAATAGCTATAATAACAATTAGCAACAACAATTATAATAATAGTTATAATAACCATTACACGTCTTTCTAACAATATCTATCACAACAAATCGTTAGCATAATTTCACACTAAGTCATCAACAACGTATTACAACAAAATGATCAATTTAATACAACACTTATCCATCATCACAACAACATCAACAACAATTAATCAACTCGAAATGCGACTCATAACAGTGCATATGCATGTGGTACCCATTTGGAGTAAAACTCCCAACTTAAACATTTGTCATTCAGGTCATCGTCACTTTTGATATTTTCAGGCCAACTTAAACAGTTGTCATTTTCATAACAACTTAAACATTTGCCATTTTCAGGCCGCCGTGTTTGCTATAATTTTGAGGCCGTCGTGTTTGCCATAATTTTGAGTCCGTCGTGTTTGCCATAATTTTCAGGCATGCATTATGCAATGGATGCGACTCAATGAATGCAACAATTACATACAACACGACAAAAATCTCATCATGAGGCATATGCCTATATCATTGTTATTACCAATTATTAGAGGTAATCATTATCACAAAAGGCATAAGCCTATATCGTCACTACAACACTGGCCATAGGCCTACAACATCATCATCGTATCAATAACATAATCATAACAATAAAATAAAATAATCATAATCACATCACCAATATCAACAACGTATTATTACAACAACATAACAACTATACCAACATCAACATAGAACGATTTTCAACAATAGATTCATCGATAGTAGAACAATTTCAGCAATATCATACACAATCACCACAAACAACCACACACCGCAACAATTTTACACAACCACAAACAAAGGCAATTATACAAACCCAATCCCACATACAATTCATCATAAATCCCATTATAGAATCGGAACCCCACCCTTACCTTGGATTGTAGATTACTCTATAATTTTACCGATCGAAGCCTTCTAGCCTTAGCCTCTAACCCTTGCCTCTTTTAATCAGAATCAAAAGGTAATTTTTTCCCCAAATATGCAGCTACAGTGCGATGATGATATCTCGCAACTCAAACCTTATTTTGAAGATCCCAACGTTCTAAAGTTAGATATAGGTGTTGCGAACCTACCCTTAAAATTTGGCCACAATCCAACGGTTAACGAATTGGGGATCTTTGATTTAGTGATACCACTGCAAGAAAAGCGAGAATGAGTTTCTCTCCTATTTTCTCTCTTCTCTACAACTTTCCATGACCAATTCCCTGAGACTTTTTCCCTTCTAATTAACATAATCCCTATCTTAACCTAATTTCGTTAAACCTATTGGGCCTAACATTCTCACCCCACCTTTTACTACCCCAATCACTTAATTAAGTTCATATAATAAATCTAGTATTTCTTCAATACTATTTCTACTACTTAATCAATTAATTAATTGACTAATTAATCATAACAACCTATGTCAACAATTCTCAACACTCCACAAATTCAACAATTAAATTTGGAATAATTTGAAAATATTTAATTAAATAATTAATTAAATACCAGGTGTTACACTTGACATTCTTTCCAAACCAAATTTTGTCTGGAACTTCACTATTCAAAGCAACAGTAGAAGTGAGATTAAGAACATGCTGTTAGAACAAGATTTGTTCTGATCAATATTCTTGTTTTGATGATAACAATATATATGAATTTTGTATAAGACAATATGGTACTCTAATCCTTTGCATTTTCCATTTCAGGAAATATATAAAGAGTATGCACAATTCAGCGCTAAGAAGCACTGACTCAGAAGGTTCAGGATTGCAACATCAAAACATGCTCTCGCAAGACATCAGAAGATGGTCAAGCAGAATCAGAACATGGTCTATGAAGCATCAGAAGAACATGAAGTCAGAAGTAGAAGCACTGAAGTTCTTATGGTATCACGCTCAAGCACTTCAAAGTCAGAAGACAAGAAGATGCTCTGCACCAAGCTGTGACTCTGATTATTCAAACGTTGTATTCACAAATCTGAGATCAGAAGCAAGTACAAGATGACAGGCTATTAAGTCTAATCTCTGACTGACAAAAGGAACGTTAGAAGCTACAAACGGCAAAGTCAGTAAAAGCAACAAAAGCATGGCTCGAGGTAGTTGACAAAAGTGTGAAACATTAAATGCAAAGATGTACTATTCGCGCAATGCATTAAATGCAACCCAACGGTCATCTTCTCAAACGCCTATAAATATGGAAATTCTGATCAGAAGCAGTAAACGAACTCTTGCAAAAATACTGAAACGCTGTTGAAATCAAAGATCACGCACTTCATCTTCAACCTCACAAACTCTTGTAATATTTAGTGAGTGTTAAGCTTAGAACTTAAGAGAAATATCACAATTGTGATTATAGCTTGATAAGAAGCAATTCAAACTCTTGTAACATTTATTTTACATTGATTGTAAAAGGTTCCTAGAGTGATCAGTGAGATCAGTAGACTCTAGATGACTTAGAAGTTTCTAAGTGGTGATTTCCTAGAGTGATCAAGTTGTGATCAGTATACTCTAGAAGACTTAGAGGGTATCTAAGTGGAAAACCATTGTAATCAGATTGATTACTGGATTAAATCCTCAGTTGAGGTAAATCACTCTAAGGGGGTGGACTGGAGTAGTTTCGTTAACAACGAACCAGGATAAAAATAATTGTGTTCATTGTTTTTATCTTAAGAGTTTTTAAAGTCACACTTATTCAAACCCCCCTTTCTAAGTGTTTTTCTATCCTTCAATTGGCATCAGAGCGCCGGTTCTAGGTGCAAGCACTTAACCCTGTTAGATAAAATATTCAGGGAGAAAAACACTAAGTCAATATGGTTGATCCATCAACAGCTGCATCAACTACTACACCTGTTTCTAATGATCAAAACAACAATGGAAATGGATATTCTAGACCACCAGTATTTGATGGTGAAAACTTTGAATACTGGAAAGATAGACTTGAAAGTTACTTTCTTGGCCTAGATGGTGACTTATGGGATCTACTTGTGGATGGTTACAGACATCCTGTAAATGCTAGTGAAGTAAAGATGTCAAGACAAGAAATGAATGATGATCAAAAGAAACAATTCAAAAATCATCACAAGTCAAGGACAAATTTGCTGAATGTTATTTCTCATGCTGAATATGAGAAGATATCAAACAGAGAAACTACCCATGACATCTTTGAATCCTTGAAGATGACTCGTGAAGGGAATGCCCAAGTCAAGGAGACAAAAGCTCTTGCTTTAATCCAGAAGTACGAAGCTTTCAAGATGGAGGAAGATGAAAACATTGAAGCAATGTTCTCAAGATTCCAGACTCTGACCGCTGGATTAAGAGTGCTTGACAAGGGATACACAAAGGCTGATCATGTCAAGAAGATCATCAGAAGCTTGCCCATAAGATGGGGCCCAATGGTGACTGCATTCAAGATTGCGAAGAATCTGAATGAAGTCTCTCTTGAAGAGCTGATTAGTGCCCTGAGGAGTCATGAAATAGAGCTGGATGCTAATGAACCTCAGAAGAAAGGTAAGTCTATTGCTTTAAAATCTTTGAATAAAAAATGCACTAACGCTTTTCAGGCGAAAGAAGAAGATTCTGAAGAGTCAGAATCAGAGGAAGAAGAAGATGAACTGTCCATGATCTTCAGAAGGGTAAACCAACTCTGGAAGAGCAAACAGAGGAAGTTCAAGAACTTCAGAAGTTCCAAAAGGCCTGAAAGAGGAGAATCTTCTGGACTCAGAAGATCTGACAAAAAGAAGGTCACGTGCTTTGAATGCAAGGAGCCAGGACATTACAAGAACGAATGTCCAAAGCTTCAGAGGGAAAAGCCCAAGAAGAAGTTTCAAAAGAAGAAAGGCCTTATGGAAACTTGGGATGATTCAGATGCATCATAATCAGAATCAGACTCTGAAGACGAGCAGGCAAACATTGCGCTCATGGCCACTGTTGATGATGGATCAGAATCTACATCAGAATCAGACTCTGACTCTAAAGAGGTATTTTCTGAACTTTCTAGAGACGAGCTAGTTTCCAGCTTAACTGAAATTCTGGAAATCAAGGCTAGGCTTAGTATCAAATACAAAAAGCTGAGAAAGCTCTTTACATCTGAAACTAAGAAGCTTGAATTAGAAATTTCTGAACTTAAGGAAAAAGTTTTAAAATTATCCAAAGATGGTGAATCATCTTCTAGTTCAGAAAAGTCTATTCCAAGCATGAACAATATTCTTAAGGAATATGACTTAAGTTTCAGAAAATTTCTATCTAGAGGTATTGGAAGAAGTCAACTTGCCTCTATGATATATGCAGTTAGTGGAAACAAGAGAGTTGGCATAGGCTATGAGGGTGAAACCCCATACAAACTTGAATCTGTTGATGATATGAAAATCACATACAAGCCCTTGTATGATCAATTCAAAGGGTCACTCCCATGATATTAGGCTCACATCACATGCTAAAAGCTTTCACATTACACACACTAAGAAGCATGTGAAACATAATAGAAAATATCATGTTGCTCAGAATAAGGAATATCATGTTGTACCTCCTATTAATTATCATGCTAAACCCAAGTTCAATCAGAACTTGAGGAGAACTAACAATAAAGGACCCAAGAAAATATGGGTACCTAAGGAGAAGATAATTTTTGTTGTATATATCCTTGGCAGCAAAGAAGACAAAGCAAAACATGTCATGGTACCTGGACTCTGGGTTCTCGCGGCACATGACAGGAAAAAGGTCTATGTTCCAAGACCTGGTGCTTAAATCTGCTGGAGAAGTTAAGTTTGGAGGGAATCAGAAGGGCAAGATAATTGGCTCTGGAACCATAAGTATTGGTAACTCTCCTTCCATAACTAATGTACTTCTTGTAGATGGATTAGCTCATAACTTATTGTCCATAAGTCAATTAAGTGACAATTGTTATGACATAATCTTCAATCAAAAGTCTTGTAAAGCTGTAAGTCAGAAGGATGGCTCAATCCTATTTACAGGCAACAGAAAGAACAACATTTACAAGATTAATCTTCAAGATCTTAAGAATCAGAAGGTAACTTGTCTTATGTCTGTTAGTGAAGAGCAATGGGTCTGGAACAGAAGATTAGGTCATGCTAGTTTGAGAAAGATTTCTCAGATTGACAAACTTAATCTAGTTACAGGACTCCCAAATCTGAAATATAAATCAGATGCTATTTGCGAAGCATGTTAGAAAGGGAAGTTTTCCAAACCTGCATTCAAGTCTAAGAATGTTGTCTCTTCCTCTAGGCCGCTAGAACTTCTGCATATTAATCTGTTTGGCCCAGTTAAAACAGAATTTGTCAGAGGGAAGAAATATGGATTAGTCATCGTAGATGATTATAGCAGATGGACATGGGTAAAGTTCTTGAAACACAAGGATGAGTCTCATACAGTGTTCTTTGACTTCTGCACTCAGATCCAATCTAAGAAAGAGTGTAAAATCATAAAGGTCAGAGGTGATCATGGTGGCGAATTTGAGAATAGATTCTTTGAGATTTATTTCAAAGAAAATGGTATTACCCATGATTTCTCTTGTCCTAGAACTCCACAGCAAAATGGAGTTGTAGAGCGAAATAATAGGACTCTACAAGAAATGGCCAGAACCATGATAAATGAAACCAATATGGCTAAGCATTTCTGGGCAGAAGCAATAAATACTGCATGTTATATTTAGAATAGAATCTCCATAAGACCTATTCTAAATAAGACTCCTTATGAATTGTGGAAGAACAGAAAGCCTAACATTTCTTATTTCCATCTATTTGGATGTGTATGTTATATTCTGAACACTAAAGATCATCTGCATAAGTTTGATTCTAAGGCACAGAAGTGTTTCCTTCTTGGATATTCTGAACGCTCAAAAGGCTACAGAGTATACAATACTGAAACATTGATTTTTGAAGAATCAATCAATATCAGATTTGATGATAAGCTTAGTCTTGAAAAGCCAAAGCAGTTTGAGAATTTTGCAGATATAGAAATCTCTAATTCAGACACTGAAGAACCCAGAGGCAAAGTGTCAGAAGATCAAGTTGCTGCTTCATTAGAGAATCTCAGAATTTCTGAAGAGCCAACTGTCAGAAGATCTTCTAGAGTCAACTTTGCTCACTCAAAAGATGTTATCATTGGGAATAAAGAAGATCCTATCAGAACAAGGGCATTCCTTAAGAACAATGCAGAATGTCAATTTGGTCTAGTATCTCTTATTGAGCTAACTTCTGTTGATCAAGCTCTAGAGGATGCTGACTGGATAATTGTCATGCAAGAAGAACTCAATCAGTTTACAAGGAATGACGTTTGGGATCTTGTTCCAAGACCAAAAGGATTCAACATCATTGGAACTAAGTGGGTCTTCAGAAACAAGCTAAGCGAAAAAGGAGAAGTTGTAAGAAACAAAGCCAGACTGGTTGCTCAGGGCTATAGTCAGCAAGAAGGTATCGACTATACAGAAACCTTTGCACCAGTGGCCAGGTTAGAATCTATTCGCTTATTAATTTCTTTTGCCACTCAACATAACATCACTCTGTATCAGATGGATGTTAAGAGTGCCTTCTTAAATGGTTATATAGATGAGGAAGTATATGTCCACTAACCTCTTGGTTTTGAAGACTCTAAGTCTCCAAAACATGTTTTCAAGTTAAAGAAATCATTATATGGCCTGAATCAAGCTCCTAGAGCTTGGTATGAAAGATTAAGTTCGTTCCTTCTGGATAATGGTTTAACTAGAGGACAAATGGATACTACTCTCTTTTGTAAAACCTTTAAAAAGGATATTTTAATTTGCCAAATATATGTTGATGATATTATCTTTGGAACCTCTAATGCTACACTTGGAAAGGAGTTTGCTAAGTCTATGCAGGATGAGTTTGAAATGAGCATGATGGAAGAACTCAAGTATTTCCTTGTGATCCAGATCAATCAAACTTCTGAAGGAACTTATGTTCATCAGACCAAGTATGTGAAAGAACTTCTAAAGAAGTTTAATCTTTCAGAAAGCAAAGAAGCAAAAACTCCTATGCATCCAACGTGTGTTCTAGGTAAGGATGAGGTAAGTAAGAAGGTAGATCAGAAGCTCTATAGATGTATGATTGGATCTCTTCTATATCTTACTGCTTCTAGACCTGACATTTTACTCATTGTTTGTCTGTGTGCAAGATTCCAATCAGATCCTAGAGAATCTCACTTAACAGCTATTAAGAGAATTCTGAGGTATCTGAAAGGTACTACTAATGTTGGTTTAGTCTACAGAAGATCTGAAGAATACAACTTAGTGGGATTTTGTGATGCTGATTACGCTGGAGATAGAGTTGAAAGGAAAAGTACTTCTGGAAGTTGTCAATTTCTTGGAAGTCACCTGATCTCTTGGTACAGCAAGAAGCAAGCTACAATTGCCCTCTCTACAACAGAAGCAGAATATGTTGCTGGTGCTGGATGTAGTACACAGATGCTCTGGATGAAGAGTCAGCTAGAAGATTATCAGATATATGAGAGTAACATTCCTATCTTCTGTGATAATACTTCTTCTATTTGTTTATCTAAGAATCCAATCTTACATTCCAAAGCTAAACATATTGATATTAAACATCATTTCATTAGGGACTATGTTCAGAAGGGTGTGTAATACGGTGAACTGACTTTATTGAAATGTACGGTAAGCAAGAGTCGCCACCGACTTTTATTTTATCCAATTATAGAAAGGCTAAAAGAACAGGAAAAGACCTTTTGAAAAGATTTTGAGTTCGGGGGGTAAGTTATACAAAGGGAAGGTGTAAGGCACCCTTTGCATCCATGGTTTTCCATGGGCTCTTAATTGCTTAGCTCACTTTGTTTTCAAAAATGTTTGTAATGTTTGAAAAGTAAGATGCGAATATAAATAAGAACTTTAGCTTGTAAATAAGCGTAGTCTTTTTGAACTTGATTTGGAAATGAGTGAAAAAAGAGTTTTGAATTTAAATCAGCGCAAGCAATTAATAGCAACTACCCTAAGTTTGAAAAATCGTTCTTTTAGCCTTTCGGGGGAAAGGATCTATCCATACCATGAGAGGGCGGGAAGTCTTTCAATTGGATGTTGAAGGGTCATCGAGGATTATCGTTTGCCATAAAACTGTCCATACCATAAAGAGGGCAGGTAGTCTAAGGGAAGGATATAATAGTCATTTTATCTTTTTAGGCATCATGCGAGGATACCTTAGCAATAGGGACAATCATCTTTTATAAGGCAACCTCGGGGGAGTTTCAATAACTTTGAAGGCAACATTTGCTTTAGGTATCCTCGGAATCGAGGGACTTGACTATTTTTAGGCAACAAAATTAAGGCAACAAGGCAACAGTAATAAGGCAACAAGGCAACCAGAGGGATTACCCTAAAGGTGTGTGGGTGCAACAATCACGTGGTTAATTCAGATATTTATCTTGTAATTAGTGATGCTAATTCGATTCATGGTTGCACTCCCTATATTACTAACCACAACAATTAATATTATACAGAAACTTAAAGGCAGAAAAAATAAAAGTTCCTACGCTATTACAATAAACACCTGCGGGGAAAGGGAAATAAACGCAAAAAATAAGAGGGAAGAATAATTAGTTTTAAACCCTCGATTGACTCTGGAAATTAAGAGGAAAATAAATAATGGTTAGTGTATTACAAATTCATTGACTATTTGAAGTAAACCCTATTTTGGGCAAAAGGCAAAATAAGAATTAAAATGATATTTAAAAAAAAAATTAGAACTTAGCTTTTTGATCTGATGGCGCGTAGTCGGGGGATGTTGGGGCAACCCTGAAAAGTTGTACAAAATCTGATGGCGCGTAGTCGGGGGATGTTGGGGCAACCCTGAAAAGTTGTACAAAGAAGAGAAATGTTAGTACATTATAGTTCCGTAAACCCTAATTGACAAAATACAAACCCTAACAAAATAATTTAAATCGTCATTAAAGGTTCAAGAAAAAGTCGAGAGTTCGATTAATATATCTTAACCAAATAATAATTGTTTGATTAATATATAAAGAAAGGTTAAAAAACAATTATTAATATAAAAAAAATCGAACTTTCGATGAGATAAACAATTATCATTTTATTATAAAAGAAACTAATTTAATAAAAAAATAATAATAATAGTAATTATACTAAAAAGGGAAATAAGAAAATAAGAGAATTTGTGTAATTAAAATAATAAAAAATAAGAAAAAACTTAGCTCTGATCCAGTGTGGGCACATCTTGGAAGTCTATGGCATGCCTGCATCCTGGTGTACGTTGGATATGGCGCCTGTCTGATCTGAGGGCTAGCACGTGAGGGTTCAGCGTGCAATCATGTTGGTGGCGAGCATAGGATCCTGTAGAAATAAAGCTCAAAAATGTATTGTCTGGCCTGGGTATCGAACCCAGGCGCTCTTGCTAATGGCTTAACACGCGTTTCCACCTGTGCCAGCTTCGTTAATTGTTATTGACATGCATCCTATTATTATAATAGAAAAATAAGAAAATTTAAAATAACAAAACTCGCGCCCAGCCTTGCCTTCGTCCTTGTTGCGTTTTCCAGGGGGTACAGACCTTTAGACCATGTTTTTTGAGTGTGGTCTTAGCCCTGCAAATTTCAATCTCAACCAATTCGCGACATAAACTCCAACCAAAGGCATGAATCGACTGGAAATCCACATTTAAGTGTGATAGCATCATGGATTTGGTCCAATTATACTGGTAACAGAAATTCCCAATTCAAAGTTTGTAAACCCTAGCTATGGTGGATTGTTCAAACCTCAACGAAAATTAAATTAAATGTACAGAAACATACTAATCAACAACCTGAACACAAATCCATAATCAAAATTTGTTTATGATGCCTATATGAACATAACCGAGCGGAAAAACGAAAGAGCAAACCGTGGTGAATTATGAATGCTTCTGAGCGCGGCAGCCTTGGCCAACGATAGGAATTGCTTCAGAGATGTTCAGGGAGCACGTTTGAATCACCAAGACTTCTGGAATTCGCCTACAACCTTGAATTCGACCTTTCTTTCTTCTTGAATTTTTGAGTTCTTCACCCTGGTTCTGTCTGCCGAGAATCCTTATCCATCCCCCCTCTTATGCTGGGTCAATGGAGTTTATATAGAGGGATTTATTAGGTTAATATAATTTGAAAGAATCAAAGAGATTGAATCAAAAATATTTGATTTGGAGGAGATGATATTTGATTGAAACTTGCTATTTTTGTTTCAAATCTCCCTTCCAATCATGCTTCAATCATTTTCACAAAATTCCTCATCAAATATTTGATACTTGATATGATTAGAAAACCAATCTTCTTGATTAAATCTAATGATTTCATATTTTATTTAATTTATTTAATATTTAAATGAATAAAATTCAAATAAATAAAATAAATGTCATAAAAAATAAAATAATAGATTTATAAGTCTTGATATTGTCCATGGATATGTTTGAGATCCAAAAATTAGGCCCAATAGTTCAAAACATCAAAATTCACCACTTTGTATTAGGTGCATTTTCTAAAAATCGACCAACTTGCGCAAGCCATAACTCTTTCAAATTTTATCATATGGAAGTGTTCTAGGACTTTTTGGAAACCTCAAGGTGTCCTCTATAAGCCACTTTGAAAGTTTTTTTCCATTTGAGAATTTTATCTTGATGATATGGGCTTTGACAAAAAAACTGCTTTCGGTTGACTTTCAAGAAGGACCTATAATGTTTTGATCCATATCTCCCAAATGAAGCATTTTTAGACTTGGCATGTGAGATACAAAATTGTAGAGAATTAAATTTCCTTCAAATTGAGCTTTGGATGGAAAATTTTTGACGTTCCATGTGGGAGTTATGGCTGGTCAAAGTTCAGTTAACTTTCTCCTATGAAAACCCTAATTTAGAAACTTTTGAAATTGTTGATTTCTGATCTTTCCTTGATGAACCATGATCAATTCTTGATAAAATTGTGAATGATACTTCAATATAAGGATGTTGACAAAAAATCAGGAGTTTTGACTGTACTCTGACCACAGTTGACTTTTAGGTCAAACTGGTCGACTGTTGATCTTTTAAGCAGTTGACTGTGCAATCTTGGGAGTTAGGGCTTGAAAATTGGCATAGGGATTCTTTGAATCATATGATAGGCCATGGAGTCTTCTTGAGGTATGAGAACCTGACTTTTCTTTGAGAAAGGCAAAACCCTAGTCGGGGAGCTATTGTTTAGGAGAGTGTATATTCAATCAAGTATTAAGACTTTGATATTCAAATGAGCTTGAGCATGAAAATGTGGTGGGCAAATTTTGGGGTATGACAGGGTGTTCTATCTTTAAACTTTGTGGATACAGACCATCAATGGGCTGATATCTTTACAAAACCCCTTGCTGAAGATAGGTTTAAGTTCATTCTGAAGAATATCAGTATGGATTTATGCCCAGAATGAAAGGATGAGAAGTTATGATATATGGATTAGATTTGAAATGATCTTTTTATTTCTTTTATAAGAAGTTCTGATTGTTGATCAGTTAGATATTCTGATTCTGTTATTGCTAACGTTTCATATGTCTAAGTTGATTCAGAATCTCTTTTAAAGCAAAACAGTTGTCACCAGCTATTCTAGAAGATGAACACGTGTTCACTCTAATTGGACAAGCATGCCTGCAGTTAATGAGACTCCGCCCTAGGTAACTGTGCAAATCATTTCAAATATCACGTTTTACCCTAATGTCACTCAACATTAAATGCATTTTATTTTCTGCATTCTGTAACTGTGCATTCTCAAAATTTAATTGCATTTGTTTTTCAAATCTGTGTCTATTTAAACCGCCCTCATCATATCATTTTCTCTTTTCACGCGTTCATTCTCTCTCTCTTGTTTATGCATTTCTGCAACTTGTTCTCTCTTTTCTTAAACCCTAAAAGAAAACCCAGAAATCTCAGTAAAGTATCAATGGCTGCTTCTTCATCTCAAATTGCTGCTTCTTCGTCTCAGCAACAACAACAACTAGAACAAGAGCAACAACTCATTCCTAAGATCACATGTTCGATTCCTCTGGATCAGTTGGAAGTTATTTGTGAACTGATGGTGGATGTTGATAATCTGGAACAACATCAAATTCATATCAAAGATAACTTGGTATTTCAAGGATGGTCGTCTTTGTTCCTTGAATTCTGTGGACCAGTCTATCCAGACTTAGTGAAGGAGTTCTGGATTCATGCGTTTGTTATTCCTAAAGCCATCGTCTCTTTTTTTCATGGAAGATTCTTTCCCATCACTGAAAACACATTGAGAATGCTGTTAGATTTGATGAACGTTGAAGGTGAGACTGAAGCAACTCCAAGAACAGATTGGGATGCAGTCTACGCTAAAATCTTTACTGATGGAAAGAAATCAGCAAGAGTTAAGGATCTGAAGAACATATACAAGATATGGACAAAGATTCTTCTAGGTTGTTTCTACCACAGGAAATCAACCAGTTCTTCTGACTTCGTCAACAGAGACCAACAATACATCCTGTATTGCCTTGGTACAAAGAACAAGGTGGATATTCCTTACATCATTTTCAATCATATGTGGAATGCTATAGAGGATTCTAGAGATGAAAACAGAATGAAGCATAAGAGGAACGTTATTCCTTTTGGGAGGATCAACACCAATCTTCTAGTTCAAACCAAGATGGTTGAAGAGTTGGAAAAAGCTGGAGTAATCAAAGACCCTTGCACAATCATTGGGAGTACTTTGAACGCTCTTACTTTGAGGAAAATGGGTCTAATTCAAGCTATTGGTACTGCTCCTCAAGCAGATCCAAATGTTAGAAACAGAAGAGGTCCAATTCTTGTTGATTTTGAGATGTTCTTTCTCAATGAACAACCAGAAATTAAGGTTCATTACCTTAATATTCTCAAACAAGATGGTTCTGTAGATGCTCCTATTGGGACAAGCAAGCAGCAGCTTCCGACTTCCAAGGATGGAGAGTAAGAAGTCTTTCCAAAAGCTGCTTCTCAAAAAGAAAGAAGAACAAAGCGAAAGCTAGATCTTCCTTCTATCAGTGAGGAGAAGAGAAATGAAGAGAAAGTTGTTGAAGAAAAGAAAGAAGCTGAAGTTGAAAAGGAGAATAAAAATAAAGAAGATGTTGTTGAAAAGAAGGAGCAGAAAAAGGATAATGATGAGAAGGACGCTGAGAAGAAAAAGAAAAAGAAGAAAGATAAGAAGAAGAATAAGAAAGAAGCGGAAAAGAAAGAAGAAAAGTTAACTGAGAAGAAGGTTGTTGAGAAGGAAAAGGTGCCAGAAGAAGAAGAGAAAACAGAAGAAGAAAGAAAGAAGGAAGCGTTGAAAGAAAAACAAAAGATGGTGATTCAGAAGAAGAGGAAGGCTGTAGTAGATGAATCTGAGAGGCATCTCAAGAAGAGATCTTTAGATATTCACATTTCTGAACCTGATTCTGTATCTGTTTTAAATTTAAAATTTGTACCAACAGAAGTTCCCCCCATCTCTCAACCAGAAAAAGCCTCATCACCTCCAACCACAAAAGTTCTCACCCGTCCTCCTTCACCCAAGACAAATCTTGTTTATGACCATCCTGTTTCTGACCCTATCCTAGATATCTTACCCCTTCAAACCCTCTTTCCTCCTCACACCTCTATCCCTCTTTCTAAACCTCCTCCTCATTCCAACTCCCCTCCTGTAGTCAATCCTGAGGTCAATGATACTGCTGCTTCTGAATCTTTTGATGAAGATTCCTTTAACAACCTCCTGCGTGATTGTAACTACAAACCTAAACCTCGTCCTGACCCAGCTTTTGTAGTCTTGGATTCTGAGGATGAAGCAAAATCATTGCTTTCTCTTGATAGAGAACCTGAACCCTACTTCATTCTGAACCTAGACTCTTCTACCACCAAATTCAAAACCCCTAACCCTGAACTATCTGTTGGTGTAAGTTTTGAATTTTTAAAGCATAAGGTATAAACAGGTTTAGAAGCCTTGAAGGTTGTACATAATGCCAGGACGAATTATGTTGCTACTAGGAGTCTCTGGTGAGCATTCAGAAGGGAGATAAATTCTGACTTTCTGAAGCTTCAGAAAGCTTGTGAAGCAGAAGCTCCTGGCCCTTGTGGATTTCTAATGGATTTTGAAGACAGCTATTTCTTTCCCATCAGGAGCTGGAAATCTCTTGAGGAAAAGGAATTGGTTGATGAGCTTGAAGAAGTGCATCCTTTGGCTATGGTCGTATGGAAGCCTCATTATCATGTTCTGACTGGAGACTTTCAGTCCATATTCAGCTGGCTAAGGGAGAATCCCTCTGTTAATGCACCAAATATGGTATATCCAGAAGTTGAATATCCATCAGAATCAATTGCTCCAACACCTCCTCAGAATCTGGCTGACACTCTTCTGGCTCTAGAGAATCCAGATGTTGCTATCCCTACTCCTGTGTATGCTAAAGATGCTTCTGAATCAGAAGCTGATGCTGAAAATCAAGATGCTGAGAATCATCCTGCTAAGCAATCTCCTGCTAAAGAAAATCAAGCTGATGTTCTCATGGTTGATGCTGCTGCTGAGAATTCTCCTCTCATGGGTAATAGCTTTGAAGCTTCTTCTGTTGGACCTTCTGTTTTGATAAACACCATGAAGGCTATTCAACAGAATCAAGCTGATCTAGCTTCTCGTTCGTACAAGCATGAGGATACTCACAATGAGTTAAGATCATTCATGAAGACGCAGACAGAAGACACTATTGAGATTAAAAACCTTTTGGCCATGTTAGCTTCTAAGCTTGGCTAGTCGTAGTCTGTCTTAGTTGTTTTCTTGTTTTATGCATTTGTTTTCTTGCATCTGCTTCTATCTCGCTTGTACTTCTGATATATTTTGTTGATCAATGAAATCATTATCTTCTTCACTTTATGTGTCTTTTATCATTTGGATCTTTTAATGCTTTTTGATGTTATGACAAAAAGGGGGAGAAACATGATAATTGATTTGGTTTATTATATTAGTTGTTGGGATTAAGTCTCAACATTTCCTAGCATTATTTGCAACTTCTATGTCCTTGAGATTTTTTGCAGGATTGAAGATATTCTGAAAAAAGCTCAACATGATAAGCAAATACATGGGGAAAAGCAATTCTATAAAGAAGCATGCTCTTGGAAAATTGAAGCAAGCTTAGTGCTGTGAAGCTTCATGATCAGAAGCAAGAAGAAGAATGTTCTGATATTCATTCGTAGAATGCTTTGATATATTCTCTTTTGAATACTCTGATACATTTTCTTTCTCAAGAATGTTCTGATACATTCATGCTCTGATATTTTCGTCTAGTATGCTCTGATACATTTCAGGATGTAAAGATGCTCTGATGATGCTCTGATACATTCAAGAATGTTCTGATACAATCAAGCATGCTATTACAAAGAAGAAATTCAAAGCACTGAAGCTGTCCTATGGAAGTGTAGCAACCTGCCCTAAAAATTAAAATTTAGAGTCGCCACCTATTCTGAAGGGCGAATAGGAAACCCTACGAAGTTAAGAGATTCGGGTAAGTTATTATAATCAGATCGAGGGAAGGTGTTAGGCACCCTCAACCCTTTCCCATTGGCTTTGAATCTAAGGGTCAAGTTTTATGGCTAAAAGTTAAGGTTAATAGCTACGGAATTGAATAGGGGAAAAATTGAGATTTTAGGGAGGGGACTCGCCTTGGTTATCCAAGTGCCTACGTATCTCCTTAGGGAGAATCAGAGTCAACGTAGTTCGGACACAGGGTTGTACGCCTTAGAATTTGAATTTGATATGGTTTTAAGGCTTTTTGAATGGCCTATCGTAATTTTAGAAGTTGTGATTTGAAAGGCTTTTTGAATTGCCTGATTGAAAAGGATGAAAATCCGTAGTGTCGTGGTTTAGTGTGTTTTGACTGTTTGTTTGGGCGTACAACCCTGATTTGATATGTCACCGTTAGATGCGATGATCAATAGATTTGATCAGTATAGCTAACGGATTAATGGGGCATTGCTGGTTACTCAGATCGATAGATTCGATCGTCGCGGGCAGCAAATTAAATGTATTTTAGATTTGTAGTATTTTTTATGTTTTATTCTTTTATCTCTCGTCTAATGCGACCAATAGCTTTAGTCGGGTCGAGGAGAGAATTATTCAAGAATTAATTAAATTAATATTTTTGCCAAAAGGGGCAATGGGATTGGGCAAACCCTAATATTCGAATCTATCTAGGGTTCTTTATGATTTATAATTAAAGAATAAATAAATTAAACCAATTAAGTCGAATAATCGACGTAATCGAATAATCAGGATGATTCTAAATAATTATAAATCCTAACCCTAATTCTAACCCTGATTATATTATTCAAATCCTAAATTAAATTAAATAAATTAAACATAATTTATATTTAACCTAAATAATAAAAATAGAAAATAAAAATATATGAAAAACCTGGGCCATGATCATGTGCAGCATGTTCTTGAGTGCCTATGGTAGATCTGCATGATGACAGGCGTTAGATCTGGGCGGGTGTTGAATCTGATGGTGATGACCGAAGGTACATTATGAGCGTACGAAGGAAGGAATGCACTGGATCAGACAGAAGATTAAAACATAGAAAATAAATGGTGAGACACCAGGGATCGAACCCTGTCCTCATGGGTTTCACCTTGCGCTGCCTAGCCACCTGCGCCATGTGTATTAGTTGCTTCTATAATAAATCGAAAATTATATAAACGAAATTAAACTTTACTTTTTCCAAAATCAACAAGCCGCGCCCCCCATGGTCCTTCTTCCTCCTTCGCTTTTTTCTGCAAAACGTGAAACATCCATACCCTGCAAGAATCTGAACCAGCCAACGTGCTCGATAAATCGCGAAGAAGACCATAATTCAACCCGAAATCAATCTCTGAGTGCAGTAGTACCACCATCTTCGTCCAATTCAACCTGGAATGGGGGATCCCAATTTAAAGCTTCAAAACCTAACAATGGTGAATGAGCATTCTTGCACTAAAACTTCAAACAAACGATCCAGAAGCAACATACACACGTATATGAATACAAATATATAATTAAAACAAGCTTATGCTACACGAATCATTGCAATCGGAACCGAAAAATATTGGGCAAAACGTGAGTTTATATGAGGTAGCGGAACAAGGTCCGATTTGAAAAATTCTGAAGTTTTTTTGTGATTTCGGTGATGATGATGATGATTGCGTCGTTACCTTGTTGGCTTGGTCTTGTGAATCTGAAAACAAACACAAACGGAACAAAACAAAACAAGAAAATTGCAGGTGATGCCAATTGTGTTGTGCAGTTTATTTCACAAATTTGGTATTAGTTTGTCTTCTTTCTTCTTTTTATTTTTTGCTGTTAGTAGTGAGAATGGAGAGTTAGTAGAATTTGGTGCATTGACATTAAAATAACTGTATATGCCAAAAACGTGAAAGGAGGATCCCAGGTGGTTTTGTGTGTGTGGAATATCCACCTGAGTATCAATGGTTTGATGGAAAACCCCTATTAGTCTTTTTCGGTCCCCCCTATGTACAATATAAATCCTCCCTTTATATTAGTCCTAATTAGGGTTTTATACACCTGATGGGCCTATTGCCCAATTAACTTAATAACTAAAAAAAATCCTAATAATAATAATAATACTTAACTATACTAATAATCCTAATAATTAATAAAACCTAATAAAAACCTAATTAATCCTAATTCTACCTAATAATAATAATATTAATAAAAGCTAATTAGAAAATCCTAATATTAACAAAAATTAATAATGTTAAATATTAATAATTAGTCATGATAAAATAAAATAAAAATGATAATAATATCTAGACAAATGTTACTAAAAACCCAAAATACCCCAAAAAATGATAAACCCTTGTAATAATTGGGCCCAACGTTTGGGTCCTAAACATTTGCTAATTACGCCCTTGTTTTAACTCAACCTGATTTATAAGAGAGCGAGTTTGACAATGGAAATGTCAAACCCTATGGCCCTTAATTTTGAATCTTGATGGGTTTAAGAGGCGTAGATCTGATCGGGCAAATTTTGGGGTATGACAGCTGCCCCTGTTCAATCTTCTTAAACCTGAAGAGTCGGATAGGCACGTCTGCCTATCGTGATCTGAAGGTAGAAGATGATTGAACACTGAAGATGCCCTGAAATTTGCTTTTGTCGGGAAGAAGTTCTGTGGGAGATGGGCTTACAGATGCCACCCAAGGTAAATACCATTTCTCAGGATGTGAAGCAAATGCTTTCAAAAGGAACCTCTTGTTTTAATTATAGTACGACCTAAAAAGGCAACCTGAATTTTATGCAATGTCATGATGCATGCGATGTATGATGCAGCGAGCTTCTCAAAATAAATGAGAGCGATGTATGTATATGCATTATGTATGAATGAGGTATGTTAGTTGAATGATGCATGATTGTTAGTTGAAGTATGTTAGTAAGTTTGAAAAAGAAAAACAAAACCTTGTTTGAAATTTTGAAGAAGATCACTGTCGAGGGACTAACGTGATACTAATCAGCGAGAAGATTTGAAAGAAGATTACTGTCAAAGGACTAACGTGACAAACCCGTTCGAAGAACTTGTTTTGAGAAATAGGGAAAATAAATCCCTATTTGTAAAGAGACGTAACTCTATATCACTGCCAAGGGACTAACGTGATAAGACATAACTTGTTGCTGCTCGGGGACTAACGCAATAAGTGATGATTTTGAATTGAAATTGAAATTGAAATTGAAATTGAAATTGAAATAGGATTGAGTTTTGGTTACTGCCAAGGGACTAACGTACCAAAGAACTCGGTGCCATATCACTGCCAAGGGACTAGCGTGATAAGACGTAACGCAATAGGTCACGATTTGGATTGAAATTGAAATTGAAATAGGATTGAGTTTTGGTTACTGCCAAGGGACTAACGTACCAAAGAACTCGGTGCCATATCACTACCAAGGGACTAACGTGATACGACATAACTTATTGCTGCTCAGGGACTAACGCAATAAGTCATGATTTGGATTGAAATTGAAATTGAAACTGAAATAGGATTGGAATAGGATTTGAAATGGGATTGGAATAGGATCTGAAATAGGATTTGGATTTTGACGTAATAGGCAGCCGGGAACTGATTACCAGACGGGAACTGGATTATGATGTAACAGTCAGACGGGAACTGACTACCAGACGGGAACTGGATTTAATGTAACAGTCAGACAGGAACTGACTACCAAACGAGAATTGGATTTAATGTAACAGTCAGACGGGAACTGACTGCCAAACAAGAATTGGACTTAATGTAACAGTCAGACGGGAACTGACTACCAAACGAGAATTGGATTTAATGTAACAATCAGACGGGAACTGACTACCAAGCGAGAATTGGATTTAATGTAACAGTCAGACAGGAACTGACTACCAAACGAGAATTGGATTTAATGTAACAGTCAGACGGGAACTGACTACCAAACGAGAATTGGATTTTATGGTTTTCCAGGACGAGAACTGGGCTTTGCAAGGATTTGTCAGGACAAGAACTGGACTTTGTAAGGATTTGCCAGGACGAGAACTGGACTTTGTAAGGATTTGCCAGGACGAGAACTGGACTTTGTAATGATTTTCCAGGACAAGAACTGGACTTTGAAATGATTTGGATTGCTAATGAAAATTGGACCTCTGTGATATGTAGTGTGTGAATGCCCCAGATGATATGCGTGGTTTGATGCTGGAGTGAAGTGACATGATTAATGCATGACAATGATTTATGATGACTTGGATGTTTTGATTGATGTGGCGAGTGGAACGAAGTAATGTTTTCTATAAGACTACCTGAAAAGGTTTCTGGAATGGATATGAAAATTTGTCTTAAAAAGACTACCTAAAAAGGTTTTTAGAATGGATAGAAGTTTTGTCTTAAAGAAGACCACCTGGAAAGGCTGGAAGATGTCTAAAAAAGACTACCTAGAGAGGTTCTCAGAATGTCTTAAAGAAGACTACCTGAATAGGTTCCTGAAAAGGATGACAATTTGTCTTAAAGAAGACCACCTGAGAAGATTCCTAGAAAGGATCGTGCGATTTGTCTTAGAGAAGAATACTTGAAAAGGCTGAAAGATGTCTTAAAAAAGATTACCTAGAAAGGTTCTTAGAATGTCTAAAAGAAGACTACCTGAATAGGTTCCTGAAAAGGATGACAATTTGTTTTAAAGAAGACCACCTGAGAAGATTCCTAGAAAGGATCGTGCGATTTGTATTAGAGAAGACTACCTAAAAAGGTTCTTGGAAATGACGATGATTGTCTTAGAGAAGACTACCTAGAAAGGTTCTTAGAAAGAGAACGTCTTGAAGAAGACTACCTGAAGAGGTTCCTAGAAAGGATCGTACGATCTGTCTTAAAGAAGACTACCTGAAAAGGTGTGGTGTAATGTATCGACCCATGCATGTAATGCATGATTTATATGTATTTGCATGATGCTCTAATGATAGGTTATTAATAACCAAAGCGTATACAATTCGCTAATGTTGTAAGGTTGTTGGATGCTAGCGCGATCTCCCAATCCCCGTTTTCTTGAACTTTGAAGATCGTAGTTAGGAGAAAGATTTGTTCGATGTTGTAGAGTGCGAGAACGCCTTTTCCTTATGTTGTGCGCCTTGTGGATTTGATATCCATTACCCCAATATTTTCGTGGGAAAAGATGCTTATGATCTCCAAGATGTGAAGGAAGTGCCCCGAGAAACAACCTTGTCATGTGCTTCGAAGTTTAGATTGGAGAGTGTGCCCCTGATTTCCGGGATATGGAGGGTTATCCATGTTGTTCTATCCTTTTGAATTTGAATTCGTCCCATGTTTGACATGCCCCTGATTGCTTCGAGATGTGACCCGAATTGATTGAACCTTAGGATGAATGCCCCTAGTTAATAGGACGTTTGATTGCATGCCCTTGTGATCTTTGAATTTTCGCCCCTGTTTAGGAGAACCCCCTAGATGTGGTTTCCCCATTCCAGAGTCTTTATTAGAAATGATCGCCTTTGATTAACCGATTTCGAGATCTCCTCGATGCTAAGTGTATATTCGTAGATGACGTTGTACACTTTGAGAAGTAACTCCAATGCGATGCGTATGCAAGTTTTGAAATCGAAGTCCGTTATGAATTAGGACTGGATGATTAGAAATGAATGCTTGAAGAAGCGTGGTGGTTAGAAATAGTTTTAACAAACTTCAGGAGTCAGTATAACAAAAATCATGCTTAATATGCTTTCGTAGTTAACCTTGCCTCAATTAGGACTTTTGAATGTTGTAACTTGGTCTGGTTTATGTTTTAAGAAACAATGGATGTAAGGCTCAAAAATTTATTTATCCCACCCCTTTCTCCTTGATGTTCTCCAGATCCTAAAATTCGCCTAATTCAATGAATGTGCTTTGTTTGCAAGAGAATCGTTTCAGTTTTGATGTTGAGCAGAAGCCTTAGTAGAGATACAAGCACTGAAAAAAATGTTGTAAAGATCCAAGCATTGATGTGAAGCTTTGATGGTTTAGCAGTCACAAGATTATCCTTTGTATTTCGCCTTTGTATTTTTTTCTATCCCTTATTTTTGCATGGGCCAATTCCTTTGAATTTGACCCATCGGGATGCCCCAATTTTTGCCTAAGTCGTTTTTGTTTTCTTTTATGGAATCTTCTGTTTTGACTTAGCGGGCGCTTTCCTCCTTTTTCTGAATTCTCCTTTTGAGATTTAATCCTTGGATTTTGAATATTGTGACTGCCATTTTGATTTGCAAGCCTCGACTTTGATACTTCCTCGATCTTGAATGATATATTGAGGAAGGAGAGGTTGTGAATGTTACCTCCATTGCTTCCTCAATCTTGGATGAACACGAGGAAGATGTGCTTGAACCTTTGCTTGATCCTTATGCTTGAACCTTTGCTTGAATCCTTGCTTGGATCGACTGATTCTCTTGACAACCAAAATACACCATTGAATTAATTGAAATCTACCCTACCCCTGGTTAAAATCAAGGTTTATTTGAAAAGTAGAAACAAACTCCAACTCCTGGCTCGAGGGGGTGACGAGGGATTAACATCCTTATATCTCCACTGTTTGGGAATTGAAACAATGCATGTACATCGTCGGTTCGGTCTTACCTTGAAAGCATATGTTTAGCGAGACTTAGTTATTTGTATTTGTCATTCTCCCTTAAGTTTGTTAATAACCCTAAAAATAGAAGTGTGCGACTGGAAAGTCGTAGTAGTGAGTGAATGAATTGACTCCAAAACCTGCATGGTCATCCCATTAGAATTGCTAATCTGAAGGTGCAACTTTTATCCTGAGTGACACTTAGCAATCGTAGGGGTTGAAATTCTGAGCATGATAAAACCTATTAATCCTAGGGACAATCTCCTTTGTAAATCCGTCGACATCGTTTTGTTCCTTAGCTCTCAGACTTATAGAAGTAAGGGTAACCTCGAATTTTCCTTTGGCACATCAAACCTGTCGGGAGTAAATTTGGCTAGCGGTGGGTTTTCGTCGTATCGGAACTTCATGAGTTTCCTTTGACTGAACCTCTTTTGCTTTTCCTAAGGATAGTATCACCATTTGCAACCTCCATATTTTGTAGATTGATAAAGGAAATCTATGACCCCTTTTGCCCCTTGGTGGGGAGTTAACACACGTCGCCTTTTCTCCATCGTAGTTATGCCTCTTTGTTCAGGATATTGCCCCAGTTGGACTAATCCTTGCCCCCAGGTTATCGTAAAGCGTCCTTGTAAGTTGGATATGTTCTAAGACGAACCCCTTTATGACTAGATACCCCTTGAGTGTATCTACGAGGGAACTTCTTTGGTGAACTAATCCTTGCTCGATGATAACCTCTGTTGTATTTGCAATCCTGTTACGACAAGGCGTGGACATGCGGCTGGCATGGTAAAAGACATCCTTTTTCTCCTTGTGTGACCAAGTTCGTTCTGGATGATTTATCCTCCTTTCTCCATAGTTTATGATCCTTTGGATTTTTCTTTACAAGTCTCGGGAAATCGGCTAGCACGATAAGTGTGGATGCGGGCGAAGATGCGAATGTAAATGTATGATTGCATGAAAATGCAAATGCATGCGTATGCGAAAGACTCCTCGTATCATAACTCCTTGTATGCAATGCAGAAGGGTGACATGTAATCCTAAGGATAGCCTTAGAGGCGACATTAGACCCTATTGAAATTCTTGCAAGATAGATGTTACGACACGCCAATGAAAATCCCTTAGATTAGGGAATATGCAGAAGGTAGCGGCTGGTGACCGTTCAAGACAGTCACCAAGTCTCATGGCCATCGAGAGGCCAATCAACGTGTACCAATGAAATTGTCCTTGGTGGGAAGGTTCTCTGTGTGGAACACAACTTATCTAAGGACGATATCGGATGAAGTGAAAGCCCTACGGGATAGAGATAAAAGATGTACAAATGGAAATCCCAAAACTCTACAAGTTAGAGGGTGCGCAGGAATAAGCACAGAGTGACCGTTCGAGACAGTCACTAGATCGCATGGTCATCGAGAGGTCAATTGACGTGCGTAAACGAAGATGTCCTTCGTACGAGGGATGTGATTTTTTTGGAAATAGAATCCCTACAGGCTAGGGGATACGTATATGTAAGCACGGGGTGATCGTTCAAGATAGTCATTAGATCGCATGGCCATCGAGAGGCCAATCGACGTGCGTAAACGAAGACGTCCTTCGTGGGAAGGACACATAGTTGTAAGAGTACAAAGATATAAAAGGAAAACTCCCTACAGACTAGGGAGTAGATGCAGGCGCGGAGTGATCGTTCAAGACAGTCACTAAGTCTCATGGCCATCGGGAGGCCAATCAACGTGCATAAATGTAGATGCCATTCGTGGGAAGGACATGGTCTTGGAAATAGAGTCCCTGCAGGCCAGGGAACGCGTGGGTATACCTGCAAAAATTAAAATGCAAGGCATTCGCAGTATATAAATCGCACATATATAATAAGCACATAAGCATGTAAGCCCTAGGTTCATAGGTTCGACGTAACGGCTTGGGGAGCCTACCCTTCCCATGGGAATGTTCTAGAAGGTCTCATGGGATCGTTCGTAGCCGCCGAGACTTTTTGTCTCTTTGGATTTTAGAACAACTCATTGGTCCATGAGGTTCGAATTTTAGGGGTAGGTTCTCAGAGAGATCAGCTAAATACCAAGTCCAGCCCACAACAAAGTCAAGCTTCGTATCAGACATTTCTGGATATTCAACCCACTCTGAGTGGAATTATAATAAGACTCGTAGGCGATGTAATTCCCCTCCGGTCTTAAATATAATTCCCACACTTAGGCTTAACAGCAATTTATATATCCCAAATATACAGTAAAACAGCAATTAAATAAATATTTAAATTACTGGAAAAACGTTGCGGTAATTTAAGGCTGCAAATAAATAAAATTAAATTAAATTGAAATATTAAAAAAACTAACCTTAAAATCCGGCTGCTCATGATTCAGAAAATGCATTAACAGCAAATATTTAAATAAATAGATATTTATTTTAATTGACGTAAATAGATGAAAATATAAATAAATAAATAAATAAGATTAAAATTTAAATTTTTATAAAAATAAATAAACCCCAAAAATGGCGAATAAGCCAAACCCTAAAAAAAGTTCGCCAAAAACCTAAAAGTTTACCAAACCTAAACCCTGCCAAGCCTCAGGAGCATAATAATTCACCATTGATGATTTGTCCCCAGCAGAGTCGCCAGCTGTAGCAACCTGCCCTAAAAATTAAAATTTAGAGTCGCCACCTATTCTGAAGGGAGAATAGGAAACCCTACGAAGTTAAGAGATTCGGGTAAGTTATTATAATCAGATCGAGGGAAGGTGTTAGGAACCCTCAACCCTTTCCTATTGGCTTTGAATCTAAGGGTCAAGTTTTATGGCTAAAAGTTAAGGTTAATAGCTAAGGAATCGAATAGGGGAAAATTGAGATTTTAGGGAGGGGACTCGCCTTGGTTATCCAAGTGCCTACGTATCTCCTTAGGGAGAATCAGAGTCAACGTAGTTCGGGCACAGGGTTGTACGCCTTAGAATTTGAATTCGATATGGTTTTAAGGCTTTTTGAATGGCCTATCGTAGTTTTAGAAGTTGTGATTTGAAAGGCTTTTTGAATTGCCTGATTGAAAAGGATGAAAATCCGTAGTGTCGTGGTTTAGTGTGTTTTGACTGTTTGTTTGGGCGTACAACCCTGATTTGATATGTCACCGTTAGATGCGATGATCAATAGATTTGATCAGTATAGCTAACGGATTAATGGGGCATTGCTGGTTACTCAGATCGATAGATTCAATCGTCGCGGGCAGCAAATTAAATGTATTTTAGATTTGTAGTATTTTTTATGTTTTATTCTTTTATCTCTCGTCTAATGCGACCAATAGCTTTAGTCGGGTCGAGGAGAGAATTATTCAAGAATTAATTAAATTAATATTTTTGCCAAATGGGCAATGGGATTGGGCAAACCCTAATATTCGGATCTATCTAGGGTTCTTTATGATTTATAATTAAAGAATAAATAAATTAAATCAATTAAGTCGAATAATCGATGTAATCGAATAATCGGGATGATTCTAAATAATTATAAATCCTAACCCTAATTCTAACCCTGATTATATTATTCAAATCCTAAATTAAATTAAATAAATTAAACATAATTTATATTTAACCTAAATAATAAAAATAGAAAATAAAAATATATGAAAAACCTGGGCCATGATCATGTACAGCATGTTCTTGAGTGCCTATGGTAGATCTGCATGATGACAAGCGTTAGATCTGGGCGGGTGTTGAATCTGATCGTGATGACCGAAGGTACATTATGAGCGTACGAAGGAAGGAATGCACTGGATCAGACAGAAGATTAAAACATAGAAAATAAATGGTGAGACACCAGGGATCGAACCCTGTCCTCATGGGTTTCACCTTGCGCTGCCTAGCCACCTGCGCCGTGTGTATTAGTTGCTTCTATAATAAATCGAAAATTATATAAACGAAATCAAACTTTACTTTTTTCAAAACCAACAAGCCGCGTCCCCCATGGTCCTTCTTCCTCCTTCGCTTTTTTCTGCAAAACGTGAAACATCCATACCCTGCAAGAATCCGAACCAGCCAATGTGCTCGATAAATCGCGAAGAAGACCATAATTCAACCCGAAATCATTCTCTGAGTGCAGTAGTACCACCATCTTCGTCCAATTCAACCTGGAATGGGGGATCCCAATTTAAAGCTTCAAAACCTAACAATGGTGAATGAGCATTCTTGCACTAAAACTTCAAACAAACGATCCAGAAGCAACATACACACGTATATGAATACAAATATATAATTAAAACAAGCTTATGCTACACGAATAATTGCAATCGGAACCGAAAAATATTGGGCAAAACGTGAGTTTATATGAGGTAGCGGAACAAGGTCCGATTTGAAAAATTCTGAAGTTTTTTTGTGATTTCGGTGATGATGATGATGATTGCGTCGTTACCTTGTTGGCTTGGTCTTGTGAATCTGAAAACAAACACAAACAGAACAAAACAAAACAAGAAAATTGCAGGTGATGCCAATTGTGTTGTGCAGTTTATTTCACAAATTTGGTATTAGTTTGTCTTCTTTCTTCTTTTTATTTTTTGCTGTTAGTAGTGAGAATGGAGAGTTAGTAGAATTTGGTGCATTGACATTAAAATTACTGTATATGCCAAAAACGTGAAAGGAGGATCCCAGGTGGTTTTGTGTGTGTGGAATATCCACCTGAGTATCAATGGTTTGATGGAAAACCCCTATTAGTCTTTTTCGGTCCCCCCTATGTACAATATAAATCCTCCCTTTATATTAGTCCTAATTAGGGTTTTATATGTAACAACCCTTTTATACCCTAAAATAAATAAACATATAATCAGAGAATAAGCATGCATATAATTCAAAAGGGCGTCACATCGATGTTTTCAAAAACTAAAAAAATTTTAAAAACCGACAGCATTTATCTACAATATACAATACACCTGGTCATTTCAAATAACACCTAAACATTTAACTACAATTCACACAGAATATGCATTCACAGCGGAAAATACTAAAATACTCATGTATTTCATAAAATGATTCATGTCCCATACCATGATCATATCTCAAAAATCATCTCAACATAAAATAAAACATAATCAGAATATTAGGCTTAAAAGCCTCTCAACAACAAGTAGCCAAATAAACAGGTTCTCAAGTCATAACATAATACATAACCACATAGAAACATGAGTTCAACACGACTAGTCTACCCAGTGTTACATGACCAGAGCATCGACTCACTACCTAATCTCCAACAAACACGGAAGAATCTCCGGCTAGATCACGCACGAGCTACTAAACTCTAGAACCTGCATGTCGCCAAACGAGGGCAACATTAAAACAGAAGGGTGAGAATACGAACCATTATGAAGAAAGTATAATAAGATACAATGGTTAAATCAACAATTATAGGAATACATTACACCTTGTCTAATCATGTAAATTAATATTAATCAATATAATCACATACATTAAACGTACAACAAGTATAAGAGTATAATATCTCAATACTATATTCTCAATTATACACATAGTCATTAATTATCACATATTCCCGCATTTAACCAATTACGTGTTCAAACATCACACATTCTCAATTATCAACTAATACAAATATCACCACAACACCAAGTGTACATAATCAATTACCAAACTCATACACATAGCATTACGACATCAATGCACATAATCAATTGTTCACTCGTACACTTATCACAACAACATAATGCACATAATCAATTATCACAATCATGCACATATCATGACAACATAATGCACATAATCAACTATCACATAACTCTAATGTGACTCAATGAAACATGTGACACTATGCATGTGGTACCAATGTGAAATTCTAAGTTTCACCGGCCTCCGATTCATATCTCTATAATCTAAGCCACACTTCCGATCCGGACAAGACCAAAGTCCACCAATTGTAAACATATAGTTTACGGCTTCCGATTCACTCTAGAATCCAAGCCCGCTTGTGTTTCAAAGCAGATCCACCTGTGTTTCAAGGCACACTATGATATGAATGTATGTACAATATCACAAATATATGCAATTAAGATCATCTCTACCATCTTAACATTCCGCAAATCACAATAATTCAACTCGATGAATTATCCACCAATTGTACACAACATTCACAACACATACATATCATTCACATATAAAAGGCCAATTAATCAATTACGATTCACAAAATCCAATTAACACTAGTATCCATACTATCTCATGTCAATTCACATTTACCATATATATATGAATATACACATTATCAAAACAACATCATTGTCATAGAAATATATTATTCTCAACATAAATATTCGAGCCAAAAACACAATTACGGACAAATTCTCAAAATACCGTAATTTACCGATAAACCAAATAAGTTATCCAAGTCCAAACATAATCTGATTAAATAGACTCATCGCAATTAATTCAATTATTAGTTTAACCAATTAATATTAAACTATATTAATTTAATTCACTTCTATTTCTATTCCATTTCCACTCTCTAGTATTCTATTGCTCAAAACAATTTTATTTGAAAAGAATATCGTGCTAGCTTTCTAGCGCTTCGAACGGAGACTCAAACAGAGTTACGGTTCAAAAGATATGAATTGTTAAAGTGTCAGCGAGAATGTAAACACCGACATCATAAACTGACAACTCTAAACATGTCAGAGTTACACAAAATAATTAAAAGTATGACTCTTAATAACTCAAAACAACTCTGACAACTTATTTTCAACTCTAACAACTCTATTGACAACTCTAACAACTCTATTGACAATTCTATTAACTTGTTATAATTTATTTATAAAGAATACTTAAATAAAACACAATTTTGGTCGATTCGTAAAAATCACAATTTCAACAAAATAACACCACCACGTTAATCTACTAATTAAACTTAGTTACCACGTAAATTTTCATCAAATTCCAGACAACTAATTATACTGCTTAATTCGGCTATTTTGATCAAACGGGACTGTTTCTATTATATATGTTCCGCTACTTACAGTATGTATACCAAAACTTCATTTCCAATTTCTAATACATATATATAATTCATTTTCGCTACAGTAGCTAGTATATATATATTGTTCATTTCTGCTACAGAGAAAAAAAAAAGAAAAAAAAGAAAAGGAAAAGTTACATATATAACATTAATCCATTTTTGCTACAGTAATGGAATAGAGAGAGATGTATTGTTGCGCAACAGTAAAGATATATGTCATTCTAATCACCTCCTAATTTCACCAATGTACCAATTTCAACACAATTAATCATCACAAATCAAAATTAATAATCAAAACCTAACAATTTCAAAACCATAAAAATTAGGGGTTTATACCTAAACATGTTTCTACCCATTGACCCAATTATATTAACCCATAATAATAGGGATTCTCCCCCTTACTTCTTTGATTTCTCCTTCAAACTCTAGCTTTTGCTCTTCTCCTCTCTTAGCCTCCTTTCTCCTCTTCCTCTTCTCTTGAAATGAATAAATGTTATGGTGTCTCTAACTCTCTAAACCCTACTATATTATTCTTATTGGGCTTAACCCACATAATTCCACTTCTAACTAAATAGGCCCAATTCAATAAAATAGAGTAGTTCAATAAATAATTATGCTACAACAAATAATATTATTACCCTTAATATTATTTTCCGAATAATCCAATTAAATCCGACTTTATCTTAAATAAATAAAATCCAATAATAATATTATTTCTAATATTATTTCTCTAATATATTCCACTTTATTAATTCTTCGATTAACCGAATAAATCCCAACTTTACTTAATAATCCAAACACGTTTTCTCACTAACCGACGATCCAATTACTTATCAAACTTCGTACAAATTAAATAAATCCTTATTTTAATTTAATTAGCCAATTAATTAAATTCGGGCTGTTACATTATACACCTGATGGGCCTATTGCCCAATTAACTTAATAACTAAAAAAAATCCTAATAATAATAATAATACTTAACTATACTAATAATCCTAATAATTAATAAAACCTAATAAAAACCTAATTAATCCTAATTCTACCTACTAATAATAATAATAATAATAATAATAATAATAATATTAATAAAAGCTAATTAGAAAATCCTAATATTAACAAAAATTAATAATGTTAAATATTAGTAATTAGTCATGATAAAATAAAATAAAAATGATAATAATAATCGAGACAAATGTTACTAAAAACCCAAAATACCCCAAAAAATGATAAACCCTTGTAATAATTGGGCCCAACGCTTGGGTCCTAAACATTTGCTAATTACGCCCTTGTTTTAACTCAACCTGATTTATAAGAGAGCGAGTTTGACAATGGAAATGTCAAACCCTATGGCCCTTAATTTTGAATCTTGATGGGTTTAAGAGGCGTAGATCTGATCGGGCAAATTTTGGGGTATGATAGGAAGCAAGAAGCAGAAGCTCTGAATATTCTGAAGTTCTAGGCAAAGTGAAAGTCTCTACTGAAATGGAAAAATACTTAGGGAAGTCTTTTATTTATATATTCTTCTAGTATTTATTTTAGGGGGAGATTGTTAATGTCAGGGGGAGACATATTCACACACTCTGATTATATGCTTATGCTATAACTGTGTAATTGTCTTTTATCATCTAATATTCTGATTACAAATTCATATCAATTATATATGTTTTTGTCATCATCAAAAAGGGGGAGATTGTTAGAACAAGATTTGTTCTGATCAATATTCTTGTTTTGATGATAACAATATATATGAATTTTGTATAAGACAATGTGGTACTCTAATCCTTTGTATTTTCCATTTCAGGAAATATTTAAAGAGTATGCACAATTCAATGCTAAGAAGCACTGACTCAGAAGGTTCAGGATTGCAACATCAGAACATGCTCTCACAAGACATTAGAAGATGGTCAAGCAAAATCAGAACATGGTCTATGAAGTATCAGAAGAACATGAAGTCAGAAGCAGAAGCACTGAAGTTCTTATGGTATCACGCTCAAGCACTTCAAAGTCAGAAGACTAGAAGATGCTGTGCACCAAGCTGTGACTCTGATTATTCAAACATTGTATTCACAAATCTGAGATCAGAAGCAAGTACAAGATGACAGGCTGTTAAGTCTAATCTCTGACTGACAAAAGGAACGTTAGAAGCTACAAACGGCAAACTCAGTAAAAGCAAAAAAAGCATGGCTCGAGGTAGTTGACAAAAGTGTGAAACATTAAATGCAAAGCTGTATTATTCACGCAATGCATTAAATGCAACCCAACGGTCATCTTCTCAAACGCATATAAATATGGAAGTTTTGATCAGAAGAATTAAACGAACTCTTGCAAAAATACTGAAACGCTGTTGAAATCAAAGCTCACGAGCTTCATCTTCAACCTTACAAACTCTTGTAATATTTAGTGAGTGTTAAGCTTAGAACTTAAGAGAAATATCACATATGTGATTATAGCTTGATAAGAATCAATTCAAACTCTTGTAACATTTATTTTACATTGATTGTAAAAGGTTCCTAGAGTGATCAGTGAGATCAGTAGACTCTAGAAGACTTAGAAGTTTCTAAGTGGTGATTTCCTAGAGTGATCAAGTTGTGATCAGTATACTCTAGAAGACTTAGAGGGTATCTAAGTGGAAAACTATTGTAATCAGGTTGATTAGTGGATTAAATCCTCAGTTGAGGTAAATGCACAGCCGATTTGGCAAATGGGCTCTAGCCTTAACTGAGTACTCTTTAGCCTTCATGCCTTTGAAAGCTATGAAGGGGCAAGTAGTCTCAGATTTTATAGTAGATCACGCAGAGGTTGAGACCCCTCAACTCCTAGTTGAGTAGAAGCCTCAGAGATTATTTTTCGACGGTTCCACCCATAAAGAAAGCAGTAGAGTTGGGGTTCTACTGATTTCGCCTGATGGAATTCCAACAAAACTTAAGTATAGAATCGAAGGACCTTCACGCTCTAACAATGAGGCAGAATACGAAGCCTTGATAGCAGGACTTGAAGCCTTGTTGGAATTGGGGGTAACCAGGGTCAAAATCAAGGGCGACTTAGAACTAGTAATCAAGCAATTAATGAAGGAGTATAAGTGCATCAAGGAAAACCTGATCATGTATTTCGTTATTGCAAATAGGTTGCTTAAAAAATTCAAATACATAGATATAAAACATGTCCCTGGAATTAAAAATCAAGAGGCTAATGATTTAGCACATATAGCTTCAGGATATAAGATTTCAAAGGAGAAGCTAGAGGAATTGGTTGAAGTAAGAGGGAAAGCAAAGGCAACCAGGCTATCTCCAAGTGACTTGGAGAGAAATTGTTTGGGTTATGATAATGAAGAAGAATTCGAAGTATTGGCCATTGATGCTCTAACAAACACAGATTGGAGAGTTCCAATTATAGAATATCTTAAAAATCCTTCGTTGAACATGGACAGGAAAACCAAGTATAGAGCTTTGTCGTACGTTTTCATGGGAAATAAGCTATTTAAGAAAACGCCTGAAGGTACTTTATTTAAATGTTTAGGTGAGAACGAAGCGTACTTGGCATTATCTAACATTCATAGTGGAACATGTGGGGCACATCAAGTAGGCCATATAATGAAATGGTTGATTTTTCAGATATGGAATGTATTGGCCCACCATGCTGAAGGATTGTATAGAGTTTGCTAAAGGTTGTCAAGAATGTCAAATACATGCAGGAATTCAACATGCCCCTGCAAGTGAGCTTCACGCAATTATCAAGCCATGGCCATTTAGAGGTTGGGATTTAGATTTAATTGGTGAGATTTGACCTGCTTCATCTAAAGGACAGAAGTACATTCTTGTTGGAATCGACTATTTTACTAAATGGGTCGAAGCAGTACCTTTGATAAATGTAGATCAAGAAACGGTCATAGAATTTATTCAAAGACAAATATTATATAGATTTGGAATCCCAGAAACTATAACAACAGATCAAGGATCAGTATTTACTGGTCGAAAGATGCAAGAATTCTCAAAAGAAATGGGATTCAAGTTGCTTACATCCACGCCTTACTATGCCCAAGCTAACGGACAAGTCGAAGCAGCAAACAAAGAAATTATTGGTTTAATAAAGAAGCATGTAGGAACAAAACCAAAGAATTGGCATAAGACATTAGATCAAATACTTTGGGCTTGCCGCACCTCTCCTAAAGAAGCAACGAATAGTACACCTTTCAGTTAACGTTTGGGCATGATGCAGTCTTGCCTGTCGAAATTTACTTACAATCAGTACGGATCCAAAAACAAGGAGAAATCCCATATAACTTATATTGGGAAATGATGATGAATGAATTGACAGAGCTAGACGAAGAGAGGCTGCGCGCGTTAGAAGTCTTAAAGAGGCAAAAGGAAATAGTAGCGAGGGCATATAACCAAAAGGTCAAAGGTAAAACTTTTACCTCAAATGATTTAGTCTGGAAAGTTATATTACCTATGGATAAAAAGAATAAAGCTTTAGGGAAACGGTCTCCATATTGGGAAGGACCTTTTCGAGTTTTGAAAGCATTTTCAAACAATGCATATGAGATAGAAGAACTAGCAGAGGATCGAAGAATCCTAAAAGTAAATGGGAAATGCTTAAAGATACATAAACCATTTATGCATGAAGTTAAGATCGCGAAAACGTAGTGAATAAAGATTAACGTTGCAACTAAAATGGTGAATATTTCGCCAAGATGGCTTCATTCTTAGCAGAATTGCAATATAAAGTAAGCAAATGAGAAAGGCTGAAGATATGCTTAAGTCAACATATAAACCCATGAAATATGTTCATTGATAAAGATGGCTAACATATTCAAGCCTGGATTACAAAAGGGGCTAATATAGTAAAGCCCAAATACATTAAAACATTACTAAACGATAACAAAATAAGAGCCTACAAAGTCTTCAAAGTCTCTTTAAATGACCCGAAGATACAAGTCCTCCAGGCTTAGCGGGGGCAACTCTCAGCATCGAAAGCACTAAAGGACCCTGTTATGCATAGCCTCCTAGCTACCCCTAGTTTAACAAAAATATGGGACAAGAGTCGTACATAAGGAATACAGAAGGGTTTGCCATGGCGAGAGGTCATAACAGCTTTTGTGAGATACTTGAAGATCATGAGAGGGATGTTGATCTTCCGTTTTTGCAAGGCGTAACACATAAACTGGATATTCCACATCATTATATTTTCTTGGTTTTCCTTTCGTGGGAGAAAATTACCCACAAGAAGTTGGTGCTAGATCCTGCCCACAAAGGCAAAAAAAGCATGATTAGGGCCAGTGAAGATACTCCTTAAAACATCAGAGATAGTTTGGCTATAAGGATCGTCACAAAGATCTCCAACGTTCTCACACTTCATGACTTTGGAAATCACTTTCGCAGAGATGATAATGCGAGAACTAGAGACTTCAGAGCATATGGTAATCTTTCCTTCTTGGTCCATTTAGGTAGACGCATGCATCCAGAAGTCTGCAAGCATGTTAGGGTACACTGGATCATCTAAGATGGTAAGGTAGTGTCCCAAGTGTTGAGTGGCAAACATCTCTTGAAGATCAACGCCATGCTTATGAAATTCTTCAGGTGAAGGGTTAAATTCTTTGTGAATGGCAGAAATGATGTTGTTGAAAGTAAGAGACATTATGGACGCAGAAGAAAAATGAAGAAGATGAGAGAGTAGGTGCAAAATTTATTGGAAGGATATGAAACAATAACGAAGAATAGAAGAGGCTTCTTGAGTTATTGTTAGGAGTTTCTTCAGAATCGTCATCTCCAGAGTTGGCTTCTTGACTATGTGCTGTATCTGTTTCCATGTCTTCGACAGGAGAAGACATCTCTGGTTCTTGTTGAGCGTCAGTTTGTTCAAGTAGCGGCGCTCTAGTCGAAGATCCTTTGTTTTGGGCAACATTGCTTTGGGGTGGAGACTGGTTCCCTTCATGTGAGGGGTCACCTTGATTGATGGCCACAGGGATCACAATTGTTTCCTGAAGGAAATAATATTAGAATAAATGAAAGATTTATTTCTTTTTTTATGAAAGAAAAATAGTAAGAAATGATTACCGGTTGGGTATTAGATTCAGAAGCATTGCTTCCAATATACTCTAGAACCAAGTTCCCAAAAGGATGAGGCTGGTTTCCTCTAGGAGATGGAGGAACATTTTGCAGTTGGACATTAGCAACGTTTGTGGCTTGGTAAGAGGAAACAGTTGCCTTGTGATTCTTTTGTTTCTTTCCTTTTGGCTTGGGAGAAGCAATTTCTTCTTGTTCTTCGACAACAGCATCACCACTGGATTTCTTCCTTTTGTTTGGCATCAAGGGAGGATTCCCACTACCCTGAAAAGGAAAAAACAAAGGCTTTTAGAAAAGGAAAGGAATAAAAATCATATCGTTAAATACCTTTTTTTGTTTCGTTGTTTTGGGAGCGACCTCGTCAACTAGAATTCATGGACTTGAGGAAGTGGTCATGCCAGAAGCAGTTTTAGCTGCAGGTTTTTCTTTTCGTGATGCCTTCCTTTCGATGGCTGAAAAGGAAATAGTTGGTCGAAATATGCACTGTAAAGATTAGTAGGTTAAAAAGGTATAAAACCTAGAAATCCAAACATTCCACACCTTGACCCATTGGTGAGGTAATCCTCACTGCATCCAAGTCGAAGTGGAGAAAGCCTTTGAAACTGTCTAAGGTATGTTTGGTTGCTACTCTTTTAGCAGGTTTCTGTCGATCATTTGTCAGTTCTTTAAAGAGATCCCCACATACAAGCCAATTTGGGTAAGGGGGGAAAATGATAAAGCAAAATCTGCACTTGGTAATCATGGGAATCGAGGTGGTTCAAACTCAAAAGCTAAGTCATATCTAAACTCGGGTTTTACAGCTTTGAGGATTTTTCTTTTAGAAATTTTTTGTTCGAACTTTTCTTTGAGAATAGGAGCTGCATCACAAACTGTTCGAAGAATATCAGTAGGTTTGTAGACAGTTTCAAAGTACTTTTGGAATGCTTAGATTTCTTCGCAGTGTGTGAGTTTACCTTTGTAAGACTGATCCTGCAAAGACGAAAAAGCTTTTGTCAGATTAGCATTGATTTCTTCAGTGGTGTACATATTCAGAGAATAGAAGTCCGTCCACCATTGATCGAACCCTATTGTAGAATAGAATGCTGGTTGATACGCTATCAATTAAAAATCAGCAAAGTTTACATAGCGTTTTTGGTGTGTTTCAATATCTCGAGCCGTCCAAGTGGTATTTGCAACACATAACTCTTCTTTCCGTTGAAAGAGTGAGACAGGGATGAGTTGGCATAATCCAAATTGTCTGGAAATAAAATTAGGTTGATAAGCCAACAAGCATACTTGGCTTTTTACTTGTAGAAGTCTGAAAACCAGCAATAGAGGAAGTAAAAATGTGCGCCATGTGTCTTCAACGATGGTGTTCTTTTCTTTCACAGCATCTTCAAGGGAAGCAGTAAACGAAGTTGGACAGTGAGTTCAACTAGCAAAGGGAGCCATCGAAGGGTTGAAAGTGTGACATGATGAGAACATTAGAGTGGATTGGGTAAGAGAAGCTTGCAGATTTGTGTCTTCATCAGCAAGAGTCAACCTAAGGAGCCTGGTACCTTCGATCTTCCCATCTTTGATATCTGGATTATTTTCATCAACGGATCCATGCGTTGACAAAGAAGGTTCGAAGGTGGCATTAAGCCACAAAATTTGCCGTCTCATTTCATCTTCAGGGGTTCGAGGCTCAATGGTTAAACTCAAGTCACTCTCTTCTAATCAAAGGTTCGAATTAGGTTTTTTAAAAGGAGAAAGTCAACGCAACTTTGATCGGTCATAACTCTCGCATGGTTTGTCAGAAATTCTCCAACCAAAGCCTATTCTCAAGGAAATTTCATCCTCTACAACTTTTATGTTGGGCCCGAGATCAAGAAAGGCACCATTTAGGAGATATGGACAAAAACATTACAGGTCCTTTTAAAAGGTCAATAAAAACGCCTTTTGGGTCAAAGCTCACAACTTGAGCATGGAAGCTTCAATTGAGATGAAACTAAAGAGGTCATTTAGAGGACTCTTTGGGCTTTCCAGAAAGTCCTAGATCATGTCCATGCGATAAAAATTGAAAGAGTTACAGCTTGCACAAGTTGGGCAAAAATCGGAAATTTGCTTGAAACCCTAAGTGAATAAAATCCAATTTCTTAGTAGTGGGCCTATAATTTTGAATTGTCCACATGGTAATATGTAACACCCCTCTAAAAACCTGCGGCAATTAATAGTTATTAAATCAGAGTAAGCATGCAAGGGGTATCACAATTCTTAAATAATAAAACACCAGGTCAGTATAGTCATGCATTCACTGAAAACAACTGAAATTATAACTCAACGGACAAAATCATGTTTTACACAGCGGAATTAAAACACACACGAGTCGACATTCGTCATAATGTATTTGACTCAATCAACCATCAAATAGAGTTATAATCAAACTCATACATAAACGTGTTCCCAGTGTTACATCTACCAGAGCATGACACCGACACTAAAACCAAAAACAGACTTATGAGCTAATCCTCACCAAGTCACGCCGCTATCCTCAATCTGAAAATGACAACAAGTAAGGGTGAGTCTCATCACAGTTAACCAATGTTATCACATCACAAATAATAACATATCATAGTTATATCATTCACCCAACCGTTTCATATTCAGACAATCATCAATCATATGTCCACAGACAAACAAACAATCAACACATAACATATATTTAATCATGTTATAGCAAATCATGCACATGTATGAAACTGACACTATGCATGTGGTACCAATCATCACCAGTGGAATCATCCACCGACCGATCTATCATCAATTCAGAAACGGCCCTGCCAGCACCAATTCCACACAATGGGAATTCTGCCCCTCGATGAATCCTCTCATCATATAGGATTCAACTCATGTTTATGAATGCATGTAACATATATATAACATACTTTCATCATTACCAATCTATGAGTAGCATCAACTATACTCATTTCATCATCATCATCATCAATAACAAGCATGTTCATATATATATCACATCATTCAACATAATCAATCATCAGTATACCACAGAATCACATCACAAGGTTTACACAGTACTAAACTGTACACAAACAGGCATACCAATCGAAAGTTACACATCATCGAACTTTCCAGAAAAATCACAAAACAGAAATTTCACACGCAGCACGCCATACGCGTATCATATGGCCCATACGCGTCCATACGCGTTTTACCCTGCCTCATACGCGTATCATACGCAATCCACCAGAACACAAAAATAGCCTAGAAACCAACTCATACGCGTATCAGCTCGTCATACGCGTATCACCAGAATTACTTTCCTCTTTCCAAAATTCCATACGCGTATCAGCCTTGCCATACGCGTATCACCAGAATAATTTTCCTCTTTAATTGTTCCCATACGCGTATGAGCATCCTCATACGCTCTCATACGCAACACACCTGTACATGGTTCTTGGGACAGGGCAACTGCGTATCATACGCGTATAGCCCCTTGGGAGTGTCCCCCATACGCGTATCAGCCTCATGCCATACGCGTATGGCACTGTTTCATACGCGAAATGCCAGAAATGCCCAGTAACCTGCAGAATTCGACACAGTCCAAAAACCCATTCGTTCCCACACATACCAGTCCACGAAATTGAGTCCAAAAACCAGAAAAATGCATCTAACAGTGTACGAATTCATCCACAAACAATAGCATATGATTCCCTAACCAATTCTATTCATCATATCCTAATCTACCAGTTATTAGAGATTACAGTTCAAAACCTAAATGATGAACACAGATGAATGTTTCAGAATTTGGAATCAATCAACCAAATAATATTCCTAATCCACATTACTACTCATAACACGATAATAGAGATTAAATGGAGAGTCCCCCCTTACCTCAGATACTTGCTCTTGATCTTTGGTCTCTCCCTCTACAGATCTCCTTCAGTTCCTCGTGTTCTCAGCCTTCGTTCTTTCACGTTCTTTCTTCCTTCCCAGTTCCAAATGTTTTATGAAAAAATAATAATAATTTAGTAAAAAGGGTTATCAAATCACCCTCCCTCTTTTACTAATTACTCATATGGCCCAAATGCCATAAACCATTATTTAATCATTATTTTCACAAAATCCCCAATAATTCTAATTATTAATTCAATAATCCAATTAAATTAATATTAAAATTATACGGGTGTTACAACTCTCCCCCACTAAAAGAGTTTTCGTCCTCGAAAACATACCTCAGGAAAAAGTTCTGGATAAGAGTCCTTCATCTGACTCTCAAGCTCCCAGGTAACATTTCCCTCAGCTGGTCCTCCCCAAGCTACTCTAACCAAAGCTATTTCCTTGCCACGTAATTGCTTCAGCCTTCGATCCTCAATTCTCACAGGTAAAGTCTCAACCGTCAAGTTATCTTTCACCTGTATATCATCTACTTGGATCACATGGGACGGATCTGAAATGTATTTCCTTAACTGAGACACATGAAACACATCATGCAAATTCGCAAGCATCGGCGGTAAAGCGATACGATAAGCCACTTCTCCCACCCTTTCAGAAATTTGGAATGGCCCAATAAAACGCGGAGTCAACTTCTTCGACTTTAATGCCCGACCAATCCCTGTCATAGGAGTAACTCTCATAAACACATGATCTCCCTCTTGAAACTCAAGTGTTTTCCTCCTTTTGTCATGATAACTCTTCTGACGACTCTGAGAAGCTTTCATCTTCTCTTGAATCATTCTAATCTTCTCTGTAGTCTGTTGTACAATTTCTGGACCAATCACAGCACTCTCACCAGATTCGTACCAACACAACGGCGTCCTACATCTCCTACCATACAATGCCTCAAACGGAGCCATACCGATACTCGAATGATAACTGTTGTTGTAGGTAAATTCAATCAAAGGCAGATAACTATCCCAAGTACCTCCTTTTTCCAACACACAAGCACGTAACAAATCCTCTAACGACTGAATCGTCCTCTCAGACTGTCCATCAGTCTGCGGATGGTAAGCAGAACTCAATCTCAGCTTAGTACCCAAAGCTTTCTGCAAACCTTCCCAGAATTTAGATGTAAACCTCGGGTCTCTGTCCGACACAATACTCGAAGGAATACCATGAAGACTAACTATCTTCTCAATATACAACTGAGCTAGCTTCTCCATCGGATAATCCATTCTCACCGGTATAAAATGTGCAGACTTCGTCAACCTGTCTACCACAACCCAGATAGCTTCACAATTTCTGACAGTTCTCGGCAAACCCGAAACAAAATCCATTGATATGCTATCCCATTTCCACTCCGGAATAAACATTGGTTGCATAAACCCAGATGGTTTCTGATGCTCAATCTTCGACTTTTGGCAAGTCAAACAAGAATACACAAATTCAGCAATCTCCTTCTTCATTCCAGGCCACCAAAACAACTTTTTCAAATCATGATACATTTTAGTAGCACCAGGATGAATACTCAACCCACTACGGTGTCCTTCTTCCAAAATACGCTTTTGGAGTTCATCAACATCAGGAACACAAACTCTGTCACCAAACTTTAGTATACCATTCTCGTCAACTCTGAATTCACTAGTCTTGCCTTGATTAACCAAAGTCAACTTATCAATTAATCCAACATCAGCTTTCTGACCTTCTCTGATTTCTTCAAGAATACCACTAGTCAACTTCAGCATACCCAATTTAACACTAGTAGGAGTACCTTCACACACCAAACTCAAGTCTCTGAACTGTTCAATCAAATCCAATTCCTTCACCATTAACATAGACATATGCAAAGTCTTCCTACTCAATGCATCAGCCACGACGTTTGCCTTTCCCGGATGGTAATTCAAACCAAAGTCGTAATCCTTCAGAAATTCTAACCACCTTCTCTGTCTCATATTCAGCTCTTTCTGATCAAAGAGGTACTTCAAGCTCTTGTGATCACTGAACACCTCAAATCTCGAACCATACAAATAGTGTCGCCACAACTTCAAAACAAACACCACAGCTGCCAACTCCAAATCATGAGTCGGATAATTCCTTTCATGCACTTTGAGTTGTCTCGACGCATAAGCAACCACTTGTTGATTCTGCATCAATACACCACCTAAACCCATCAACGATGCGTCACAATAAACCACAAATGATTCTGTCGGATTTGGCAAAATCAAAATAGGAGCACTAGTCAATCTCCTCTTAAGCTCTTGGAATCCTTCTTCACACTTTGCATCCCAAATAAAGGCTTGTCCCTTCCTGGTCAGTTTAGTTAACGGCAATGCTAACTTTGAAAATCCCTCAATGAACTTTCTGTAATAACCTGCAAGACCAAGAAAACTACGAATCTCTGATACTGACTTCGGAGCTTCCCACTGAGATACAGCTTCTATCTTTGTAGGATCCACAGCAATACCATCCTTAGAAATCACATGCCCAAGAAAACTGACTTCTTCCAACCAGAATTCACACTTCGACAGTTTGGCAAAAAGTTGCTTCTCTTTCAACAATTCTAACACAGTTCTGAGATGCTCTGCGTGTTCTTCTTCATTCTTAGAATATATCAGAATGTCATCTATAAATACCACCACGAACTTATCGAGATAAGGATGAAAGATCCTGTTCATATATTCCATAAAAACACCAGGTGCATTAGTAACCCCAAACGGCATTACAGAATACTCATAATGTCCATACCTCGTTCTAAAAGCAGTCTTCTGAATATCGTCATCTTTAACACGTATCTGATGATACCCAGACCTCAGATCAATCTTACTAAATACACGTGCTCCAACTAGTTGATCCATCAAATCATCAATCCTCGGTAATGGATACCGATTCTTGATAGTAACCTTGTTCAATTGTCTGTAATCTACACACAACCTCATTGAACCCTCTTTCTTCTTCACCAGTAACACAGGCGCTCCCCACGGCGAAACACTAGGACGAATAAATTTCTTCTCAAGCAATTCCTCTAACTGCTTCTTCAGTTCAGCCAATTCAGACGGCGACATACGGTACGGTGCCATCGACACTGGACTAGTTCCCGGAATCAATTCAATCGAAAACTCCACTTCTCTTTCCGGTGGTAATTCATTCACATCTTCTGGAAAAACTTCCGGAAACTCACACACCACAGGCAATTCGCCACTCGCCACTTTTTCCTTCACATTCATCAATGCAAACATCATAAACACTGTTGCACCATCACTGATAGCCTCGTTCACCTGTCTAGCGGTCATCTCCAGATTACCATTACTCACCTCTTCAGGAAAAATTACCGTCTTGGTATAACAGTTGATGTGAACACGGTTGAATTCCAACCAGTTCATTCCCAGGATTACATCAAGTTCTTTCAACGGAAGGCACACTAAGTCCATCCCGAATTCTCTACCAAAAATGTCAACCGGACAATTCAGGCATGCAGACGAAGTAGTTACTGAACCCGACGCAGGAGTGTCAATAACCATACTTCCATTTATATCAGATATCTCAAGATTCAACCTCATAGCACAATCCAAAGAAATAAAAGAATGAGTTGCTCCAGTATCAATAATTGCAACTAAAGGTGTGCCATGAATGAAACACGTACCTCTAATCAACCTGTCCTCTGGAGTAGTCTCTGACCCGGTCAAAGCAAAAACCTTTCCTCCTGACTGGTTCTTCTTTGGCTTAGGACAATTAGGACTGATGTGACCTTCTTCTCCACAGTTGAAACAAGTCACAACCCTTTTCTTGCAGTCAGCAGCAATATGACCCACTTGGTCACACTTGTAACACTTCCTCTGATCAACCTTGCATTCGTTCCTACGATGTCCCATCTCGCCACAATTGTAACACCTGATACGAGCACTGGAATCTCCCCCACTGGGTTTCTTCCAATCAACAGGTTTACCTCTACCATATGGCTTACCTCTATCCAAAGGCTTCTTACCCTTTCTGTCAACCAACTCGCGAGAGTGAGATGACTTCAGCTTGATGTTATCTTCTTCAAAAATCCTGCTACAATCTACCAAATCGACAAACCTCCGGATTCTCTGGTACCTGATACCCTGCTTGATCTCATCCCTAAGACCATTCTCAAATTTGACACATTTCGAGAACTCACTGGCTTCATCTTCATTGTAGTGCACATAGTACCTTGCTAGTTCCACAAACTTGGCAGCATACTCCGGTACTGACATATTGCCTTGAACCAGTGCCAGAAATTCAACTTCCTTTCTTCCCCTGACATCCTCAGGAAAATACCTCCTCAGAAATTCCCTCCTGAATACAGCCCAGGTAATTGCTGTATTACCAGCATCCAGCTCAGCTTTAGTTGACAACCACCAGTCATCAGCTTCCTCAGATAACATGTGAGTGCCAAACCTCACTTTAAGGTTCTCAGCGCAGTCAATGACTCGGAAAATCCTCTCGACCTCTTTGAGCCATTTCTGAGCGCCCTCTGGATCATGCGTGCCTTTGAACATTGGAGGATTGTTTCTCTGAAAATTCCCCAGTTGCCTATCAGCACCAATCCCTGCTCCTACAGTCCCTCCTCCAAGCACACCAGCAATCATGCCCAGAGCCTCAGCGAGAGCATCATCGTTTCTTCCTCTTCCAGCCATTGTTCTGCTTAATCACAATTAACCCAGTCAGAACAAAAGTATCGACAATAACTCGTATTAGTCGCATACACAGAAGGACTGACACAAAGACTCTGGTCACAACGACCGACTATGCTCTGATACCACTATTGTAACACCCCTCTAAAAACCCGCGGCAATTAATAATTATTAAATCAGAGTAAGCATGCAAGGGGTATCACAATTCTTAAATAATAAAACACCAGGTCAGTATAGTCATGCATTCACTGAAAACAACTGAAATTATAACTCAACGGACAAAATCATGTTTTACACAGCGGAATTAAAACACACACGAGTCGACATTCGTCATAATGTATTTGACTCAATCAACCATCAAATAGAGTTATAATCAAACTCATACATAAACGTGTTCCCAGTGTTACATCTACCAGAGCATGACACCGACACTAAAACCAAAAACAGACTTATGAGCTAATCCTCACCAAGTCACGCCGCTATCCTCAATCTGAAAATGACAACAAGTAAGGGTGAGTCTCATCACAGTTAACCAATGTTATCACATCACAAATAATAACATATCATAGTTATATCATTCACCCAACCGTTTCATATTCAGACAATCATCAATCATATGTCCACAGACAAACAAACAATCAACACATAACATATATTTAATCATGTTATAGCAAATCATGCACATGTATGAAACTGACACTATGCATGTGGTACCAATCATCACCAGTGGAATCATCCACCGACCGATCTATCATCAATTCAGAAACGGCCCTGCCAGCACCAATTCCACACAATGGGAATTCTGCCCCTCGATGAATCCTCTCATCATATAGGATTCAACTCATGTTTATGAATGCATGTAACATATATATAACATACTTTCATCATTACCAATCTATGAGTAGCATCAACTATACTCATTTCATCATCATCATCATCAATAACAAGCATGTTCATATATATATCACATCATTCAACATAATCAATCATCAGTATACCACAGAATCACATCACAAGGTTTACACAGTACTAAACTGTACACAAACAGGCATACCAATCGAAAGTTACACATCATCGAACTTTCCAGAAAAATCACAAAACAGAAATTTCACACGCAGCACGCCATACGCGTATCATATGGCCCATACGCGTCCATACGCGTTTTACCCTGCCTCATATGCGTATCATACGCAATCCACCAGAACACAAAAATAGCCTAGAAACCAACTCATACGCGTATCAGCTCGTCATACGCGTATCACCAGAATTACTTTCCTCTTTCCAAAATTCCATACGCGTATCAGCCTTGCCATACGCGTATCACCAGAATAATTTTCCTCTTTAATTGTTCCCATACGCGTATGAGCATCCTCATACGCTCTCATACGCAACACACCTGTACATGGTTCTTGGGACAGGGCAACTGCGTATCATACGCGTATAGCCCCTTGGGAGTGTCCCCCATACGTGTATCAGCCTCATGCCATACGCGTATGGCACTGTTTCATACGCGAAATGCCAGAAATGCCCAGTAACCTGCAGAATTCGACACAGTCCAAAAACCCATTCGTTCCCACACATACCAGTCCACGAAATTGAGTCCAAAAACCAGAAAAATGCATCTAACAGTGTACGAATTCATCCACAAACAATAGCATATGATTCCCTAACCAATTCTATTCATCATATCCTAATCTACCAGTTATTAGAGATTACAGTTCAAAACCTAAATGATGAACACAGATGAATGTTTCAGAATTTGGAATCAATCAACCAAATAATATTCCTAATCCACATTACTACTCATAACACGATAATAGAGATTAAATGGAGAGTCCCCCCTTACCTCAGATACTTGCTCTTGATCTTTGGTCTCTCCCTCTACAGATCTCCTTCAGTTCCTCGTGTTCTCAGCCTTCGTTCTTTCACGTTCTTTCTTCCTTCCCAGTTCCAAATGTTTTATGAAAAAATAATAATAATTTAGTAAAAAGGGTTATCAAATCACCCTCCCTCTTTTACTAATTACTCATATGGCCCAAATGCCATAAACCATTATTTAATCATTATTTTCACAAAATCCCCAATAATTCTAATTATTAATTCAATAATCCAATTAAATTAATATTAAAATTATACGGGTGTTACATAATAAGCCCAAGAGAGGTCCATTGGTCCCATATAATTATTCTTGCAATATTATTTTATTTTTATTTGATTTTATTCATTTATTTTCAAATAAAAATCAAATAAAATCTTTAAAATAATTATATCATGATCATTCTTTTTTACTAATTCAAGATAAATCCAAATATGATCCAAGGGCCAAGAATGAGTGAGAAAGGTGCATGAAATAGCTTGAGGCTTAAAATAGAAAGATTTGATACAAAGACCATATCAAATTCTTCTTACAATGATTGGGTGATTTTCTTTTAAAGACTTAACCCTAATTCCATCATGTATATATATCTCATATAGCTGCAGCAAAAAGGGGGACGAAAAAATAAGGGGAGCAGCTAGGGTTCTATGTTCAAATTATCAAGGAAACTTGCATCATAAAGAATCGGATTTCAAACATTCCCAAGCTGTCTCAGCCATCCCTTCTTGTTCCTGGAGACCAGTAGGGTAAGAGTGGATCACTATCTACGGCTAACACACGCTAAAGCACATCTAACGCGAGCTCCGATGGCATCATACGTGTAAGTTTTGCTTTCTGATTTTTATCGTGTTTACATCGAATCTAATTGTTCTAACGTGTTCCTGAGACATTATAAGGAAGGTTTGATCCATCGCATGAGGCTGAGAATGTCCAAACTATGATGTGCCATTACTAGGGCATCAAGGTTGCAAAGCTTCAAACTCCATGTTGCGGGCGTTTTCAGGACATAATAACATCACCATTGATCTCACAGCATCCGATTTGGTGGGACTGGACTATTTGTTTGCGTGTTTTGGTTGAGTTTTTGCAGGCGAGCCACCACGGGACTCGTCGGAGAAGAAGGGTGGATCCGGCGCCGGCGGTGAGTTGAAAGGTCAGGGTGAGTCAAAGCATGCGTGGCGGATTCTCACGTTGCCATTGGACAGTCAGGAGTCAGCGTTTCTTCCCTCCACACGTGACTGGTTGGTCAAAAAAAAATCTGGAATCTCTCTCCTCTCTCGAATGGATGACTGAAGGGTTCTGGGACCCACTCATTGACTGGTTTTCAAACTCAATTCAATTTGCCTGTTTTACTATATATATTTTTCTGTCCATAATCTAAATGATTACTTGACCTAGTACAGTTGGCGAGGGTAAGGGATGTGTGACCCCCAGATCCTGGGTTCGAACCCAGGGTTTTGCTGCATTTTTATCACATTTTCCTACCAGCGAATCCAGTGCATGGGACTTACGAAGGACTGCAATGGTCCATCAAATACTGACCCTTGGATGTACAATGATCAGGATCTAAAGAGTCGGAAGATGGTCATCACCATAGACACTCATCAACGCAATACACAGGAGTAGCGCCCAGGTTCTTTGTTTTTTTATTTATTATTATTTTATTTTGTTTTATATTATCTTAATATGTGTAGTATATATAATTCATTTTTTTATTTCAATTAAAATTAGGATTAGAATATAATTAGGATTAGGATTTAGGATTATAATTTTTTTCCGATTATTTTATTTCGATTATTTGAGTTAATTAATTTAATTAATTTTAACTATAAAAATCACAAAAACCCTAGAAAGGTTTATTCGTCCATTAGGGTTTGCCCAATCCCATTTGGCAAAGAACATTAACCTTCGATTAATTCTCTCCTCGACCCGACTAAATCTATTAGTCGCAGTAGACGAGAGATAAAGATAATAAAAGCAATAAACTCTAACTTCCCCTTTAACGGATAAATGGCGGATGAATATCTATTTCATCCCGCCTTCGAATTAGTCGACTCTCTATGTCGTACTGATCAAATATCTGAATAAAGCAATAAAATAATTTGATTAATCCTTTATTCAAATTCTCTCCTCGACCCGACTAAATCTATTAGTCGCATTAGACGAGAGATAAAAAATATATAATTTAAGAATACATTTAATTTGCTGCCCGCGACGATCAATCCATCGGTCTGAGTAACCAGCAATGCCCCATTAATTCGTTAACTATAATGATCAAACCTATTGATCATCGCAACTAACGGTGACATATTAAATCAGGGTTGTACGCCCAAAACATCTAAAAAACACTAAACCACGATACTACGAATTTTCATCCTTTTCAATCAGGCAACTCAAAATGCCTTTCAAATCACAATTTCAAAAACTACGATAGGCCATTCAAAAAGCCTTCAAACACCTTCATATTCAATTCTAAGGCGTACAACGTTGTGCCTGAACTACGTTGACTCTGATTCTCCCTAAAGAGATACGTATGCACTTGGATAACCAAGGCGAGTCCCCTCCCTCAAAACCTCAATTCAGTTCAAATCTCACTTTTCGCCCTATTCACTTCCTTAGCTATAAACCTCAATATTTAGCCATAAAACTTTATCATAAGATGCAAATCTTAGGAAAGGGTTGAGGGTGCCTAACACCTTCCCTCGACCTGATTATAATAATCTTACCCCGGATCTCGTATCTGCGTAGGGTTTCCTATTCGCCCTTCAGAATAGGTGGCGACTCTAAAGCTTAATTTTTAGGGCAGGTTGCTACACACTTAAACATATTTTTCGACCAGCGTGTAATTGGTTAATAAGTGTTAGGAACCTACGGGAAACTTGCAAAGATTTACAACAAAAGACGAATTTGGATAACCATAGACCTAAGAATGCAATGTGTTCTACATCTAAGACAGTTTCTTCCTGGGTATGGTATAAACTGATATAAGAACTAAAAGCATCATTCTTCACAGTGAATCCGATTAAGTCTTCACTATCCTGATAAGGGTCAAAGGTTTCTCCTGTTGGAGGGAGTCCAGAGATAGCAGCTATGTCGAAAAGTGTGGGAGTTATCATTCCACATGGAAGTTGGAAAGTGTTATATGTGTTGTCCCACAAGTACAAGCTAGACAACAACAAAGGTTGACAGTAACTAAACCTTAGTCTTGACATTTGAATTAGGTCAAAAATACCTAGTTCTTTCCATAGCGAAGCTTTCTATGTTTCAACTCTATCTAACCAAGATAAGTATGATTTATCCAAAGTTGGACAAGAACTAAATGGCTTAAAATTGTCTGTTATATAGTCCAGTCGGAAAGCCTCTCTCGTTCTCATGTTGGAATCAGCAGATTGCTGAGTTGAATCCTTTTTCTTAGAAGGATTGGTTTTGTTCACTATAGGTTTTATGTCAAAATGACACGGGAAAAACTCTACGCATTTTTCCAAGTGACCTTCGGGGGCTAACGGTCCTAAAAACCCTAGTGTACTTTCAGAGAGAAGAGATGGAATCATTACCTGAGAATCCATGATAATCCTTTGTTCTTTCGTGAGTTTTGGGGGTGAAATATTCTCCCGATTTCCAGTAGTCACGATCCTGCTTGTTGGAGTAGGTTGAAGATCAAAGCTTTTGGAAGAACCAATATCTGCAGTTTGCTTTGATTTCTTGGCTTGCTTATCAGAAGGCATTGTGATTTTTTAGGGTTTTTGTTCTAAAAAGGGTTTTCTGGAAAATAAGTGTAAAAATCATGAGGAAGAGGGAAGGTTGAAGATGAAGTTGCGTGAAAAGGAAAGTTTTGAGGTAATAATGGGCTTTTATAGAGTTAGCTTGTAAGGAGTAGGTTATAAATGTCAGAAGTGTTGGGTGATGTGCCAACCATTTTTAAAGACAACTGTAAGTTTACTGTTGAAGTTCCCTCGGGAGTGAGAAGTTATGATGACTTATAACTGCACGCACGTCTCGATGAGACGTTTTGAGAAAGCAAACCACGATTGATTGACAGTTATTACTGTAGAATCACGGAGTAATCGAAATCTAACGTCACAAGAAATGTCTATCTCTTCGTGAATTCGAAATAGCCATTTATTGGGGGCAATATGTTAGCTGAAGATTTCGATTAAAGGATTGTGATATCTTGGATTGTTGGATTATGATGAAGAAATAGTTCTCATGGAGCTATTTATGGATTTTCTCTTTAGACGAGATGTTATGTGACTAAGAGTAATGGTAGAAATTTGACAAGTATCCTTTGACGTAGGCGTTAGTATAGTCGAAACGGCAAAGCGGGAAGATTTGAAATTCAAAATGAAGCGGTTTCGTCCAGCAAACGCGTGGAGACATCCGAAGGGTAGTAAAACGTTCAAAACGTCGAACGTGGAAGACATCTATGTAGTGACCGATAGGGTCGAAGTAATATAAATAGGAGTACTATTGTTTAGTTTGGCATGTTCGAATCAATATACAAAAATTTACAAAATACACTCGAAGTACCGGCGCGAGAGAAAAGAGTCTTTGCTGAAATAATGTATGTGTGAAGAACATCATATTTTCATACTTTATGTTATTTGTTCAATGTAAAGTTATACTTAAAAGTTCTTTGTTTATACATTTACTTTATTTCGTTTTAAAGTTAGTTACTCATTGCGATTTACATTAGCAAGTTGTATATTTTCTACAAACTATAGAGATTATTGAATATGAATCGAATCACTAAAACATTATTCGACAATGTCCTAGGATCAATCTAGTCGATCCTGCGAGTAACCAGACTGTTTAAAAACTTTGGAGGACTAGCGGTTGTTTGTCAGAAATCACTGGTAAACACCCTAATACTGATATTGTCTCGGTTGATCATAGCATTCGTAGAATAGTCTAAAATGTCTTGGAAATTATCCTTGATGTTATGTCAGATACTGCAACATCCCTAGCACAATTTGGAAACTCTGCTCAGGAACCAAACATAACTGGTGTCTCTAAGCCCTCAAAACAAGACACTGAAGATAACGTATTTGTGGAAGAAGACAAGACTCGCGATGATCAAGAAAACCCTGATATGAACAAGGATCAGACTATTGATGTTGTTCTTATTGATGATTATGATACTAATGAGAAACACATTGTTAGGACATTGACTCTTAGAATAGAAAAGAGATTAAAAATTAGAAAAGGGAATGTTGTTGAATCCTCAAACAATCACCAAAAGACTCCTAAAAAGAGTCATGTTGCTACTCCTGGAAGGAAGTGGAGTGGAGTAGAAACTTCTACGGTTCAAAATAAGTCCCTGAAATGAAAGAAGGCATTTCTTATTGTTATAGAGTATGAGGAGGATGTTGAACCAAATGTTCAAGACATTGTTCCATCTGGCAGAAAGATAGTAGGTTCCTGAAAATATTCTAGAGGTGGCACTTGACAACATCTTTTTTCACTTTGCTGAGAACGTGATGAAATGGGAGTTTGTAAGCCATAAAAGGTTAGCCTTAGAAAGAAAATTGGGAAAGGATGCTATTGGATGCAAGGAAGTCATTAGTCTCGTTAAGGAAGCAGGACTAATTAAGACTATTTCTGGAATAGGTGATTGTTACGAAACTATTGTGAAGGAATTCATAGTGAACATTCCTGGTGATTGTGATAATAAAAGAAGTAGAGATTACAAGAAGGTGTTTGTCAGAGGCAAATGTGTGGAATTTTCTCCTAGAATAATTAATAGGTATTTAGGAAGATGTGAAGATGATCAAAGTAAGGAAGAGGTAACTAATAATGTCGTCTACAAAGAGATCACTGCAGGGCAAGTGACTCAATGGCCGAGGATGAAGAAACTGTCTGTGAGTAATCTGAGTGTAAAGTATGTTGTGCTAAACAAGATAGGAGCTGCCAACTGGGTTCCTACAAATCACACCTCCTCAATAATTGTAGGGCTAGGCAAGTTCTTTTATATAGTTGGAACTGAAATCAATTTTGATTTAGGTACCTACATATTTGAGCAAACTATCAAGCATGCTCATTCATTTGTAGTGAAAATGCCCATTGCATCTCCTACTCTCATTTGTGCAATAATTTTCAGTCAACATATTGGGATTATGAACAACGCATATATAGTAAGCAAGAGTGAATCTCCTTTATATCTTCATTACAAGTTGTTCATAGGGACACATGTCCCAGACATTGTCACAACATCTGGGAAGGAAGTTGCTAATCTAGCTTCAAAAGAGGAAACCATTGTTGAACTCCAAGAAACTTGTAAGGAACTGAATGAGATTATCAAGACGTGCACTGGGAGAAAAATCAGATTAGAAAACCTGATTAGATCATTGGATCAAGACAAAGGTGTGACTGATAGGGATGAAGACAATCAAGAAGCTAAGGAAGAGAATGATGAAGTGAAAAGACCAGCGGAGAAGAAGAAATAGAAAACAACTTTAGTTCTTGAATGAACGTGTTTAGTTGTTTGTGTTTGTGTATTTTGATAACATTCTATAAGGACTTATGACCCATAATCTTTTTTAATACACTTTTGTGTTGATGTTTGTTTTGTAATCCTTAACAACGTGTTTCCATGAATGAAAATGTCTGTTTCCATCATAATTATGTGCTTCCGTTTGTGTTTATTACTTGTGTGCAATATGTGTGTGCTTCCATTTTTGTTTACGTTTACTCTTTTTTTTTGTCAATTTTTAGCTAAACAAGGGGAGTAAAGTGTTAATGTGTTATGTTTGTTTTGATGTTATGATATATGTTCTTACATGTTGATTAGCATATTGATAGGACTGTGCTACTTCCAAGGAAATAGTAGCTATTTTGGTTGCTTGCTGGATGCTACTATTTAGGGGGAACATGATAGTCTGTCATGCTAGTTGGTTGTGTTGTGCTGGTTGTATTGTGCTGCTACTACTGCAAGAGACTAGAAGAAGTGTGTGCATGATGTCTAAACTGATGTTCTGACATCTTGCCTGATTCGTGAGTGAAGCAACTGGAAAACTCATCGAAACAAAACAATGAAGTCGCCATCGAACATCTATTTATCCTACAATAAGGAATGGAAAATATCGAAGAAAACAAAATAATAGCTCAGGTCTCAGAGAACGGGTAAGGGTGTCTGTTACGTGAGGGGAAGGTATTAGCACCCCTCACGTCTGTGGTACTCCACAGGATCCATTCTTGCTAGTTTTCTAATCTAAGGGTGTGTGTGTGTGTGTATCATGCAATGTGCAAAGGGAAACATGCAATGGAATATAAACAGGATAGCAGGAAACATGCAAATATTAGGCAAATAAGATAAAAGAAAAAATCGAACAAAACAACAAAGAAAAGGAAAGTTCAAACAAAATAAAGAAAAAGAGAAAAGTCTGCTCGCAAGGGTGTTCGTACCCTGTGCCTACGTACCTCCAATGTGCAATGGAGAAATCAGAGCGCCGTAGTTTGGCTCAAAAGTTTCTATTTCTATCTCGATTCGCGTCTCCTAGAGAAACGGAACTGAGCACCCTAAGGGAGCATGAAAACAAGGAGCATCACAAAGATCCTAGCAAACATGGCATGTGAACAGGCATCACAGATAAGAACAGGCAAACAGGCATCGCAAAGATATCATACGAATAGGCATTGCAGATAGAAAGACAAACATGTAACAGGCATACATGTGCAAGTGTGAACAAGTATCACGAATGAAAATGCAAACAAGCATCGCAAACAACATGTAACAGGCATACATGTGCAGGTGTGTGAAAAAGCATCACAAAGATATCACACGAACAAGCATCGCAGATAAGAAGATAATGAACAAGCATCACAAACATATGGCATACAATCGAGCTCCGCTCGAGAAACAAACAAACTACCGAAGTAGTAATCAATGCAAATGCAACACACAAACGAGCTCAGCTCGTAAAGCAAGCAAACTACCGAAGTAGTGACCTGGGAACTAGGGAGACGTTCTAGCTAACGGGGAAAGTCCTCCGAAGCCACCGTCCACGGGGAAAGTCCTCCGGGACGGTTGAATAAGAAAATAACGGGAAATAAACGTTCTAGCTAACAGGGAAAGTCCTCCGAAGCTCCCATCCACGGGGAAAGTCCTCCGAGACGGGTGAACAAGACTATAACTGGAAATAAACGTTCTAGCTAACGGGGAAAGTCCTCCGAAACTACCGTCCACGGGGAAAGTACTCCGAGATGGGTGAACAAGACAAAAAATAACCGTTCTAGCTATCGGGGAAAGTCCTCCGAAGCCACCGTCCACGGGGAAAGTCCTCCGAGACGGGTGAACAGTAACAAAGAAAGAGGCAAGGAATAGTAAACAAACAAAAACAGAGCCTCTTTCGAGGGCTTGGCCAGATGAATGCCTAGGTCTTACTTCTCATGGCAAATATGATGCTGCATGCCTACCCTACTTCTCATGGCAAGATATGGTACGCGAATAGGTAAAAGGGACAAGGAGAATATCGAGCGGATAGCAAATCCGCAATGAGCTAGCAAGCGAAAGCAAAGAAGTCCAGAATACTTCGCGTAAGCCAGCATCAAGCAAAGCAAGTCAGAAAGCGTCGTCACGAAAATAGATCACCAGCGACATGTGGCACGCGTCGAGCATAACCACATAAGCAACCTGCAAGAGAACACAAGCCATACAATGTAGGAATATACATCTCAATGAATGAGAGATCAGGTGACTAGCATCGGAAATAGGTTCGTGTCCCACAAATAAAGTGGAACACGACGCAAATCAATCGCACTGGAAGCGAATCCGTGTCCCACAAATAAAGTGGAACACAAAGCAAGTCAAATCGCAATCGAAGGCTCTCTCGAAGTACCTCGCACATCTCTGCAAACAAATCAGTAGTAACAAGGAAGCACGCTATAGAAAATACTAGCAAATAATCAAACATCATATTTTTCATGGCATTTCATCAAAGAATTAGAACTAAACTATGTAACAAAACAAATAAATTCTAACAAGAGAACATATTACATGTTTTTATATTTCTTTTTATGAATGCGAGAAATCTAATCAAACATACTATTTTTCATGGTATTTAATCAAAGAATTAAAACTAAACAATATAACAAAACATTTAAATTCTAACAAGCAAAATATTACATGTTTTTATTATTTTTTTTCTATCATGCAAAAATTCAACAAAACTACAATGATTTTTATGTCTTTCATTATGCTAAAAATAATACAAAACATATTAGTAAAAAGACTAAATCTAACATGTGAAATAGTGCACACAGGGGGTTTGAAGTTGAAAATAGTGGTGCAGTGAACAATTCTGGGCGCAGAGCTTAGGAAATTGGCCCAGACAAATTTATTTTTGTTCTAGCTTCTGTCCAGCCAAAACAAATGGCGCACTGGGCTCAAAAGGGAGGTGTGGTCAGCGATTTGGCCCAAAGCTGTTTTTGTACTCAGTTTTCATTGTTATCAACTCAAAAAAAAATGGTGTATCGGGCTTAAAGGGGAATGGAAATAGCAATTCAGTGATAAGGCCCAAGGGATTGTGATCCACAACGATTATTTTGATTCAATTAAATCCTAATTACTAGTTAAACTCAACTAATTATAATTAGTCCTAATTAATACTGATGCTAATTGAGAATAAGTGAAAGAGGAATTAGGTTAAAGAACATTCACGTACATTTGAGAGTAGGTCTCCCTCCCCACAATACGCGAACGGCGCCGGTGTGCTACTCCGACGAACTTCTCCGTCGCCGTCTTTCAAGCACCATTGCGAATAACAAGAGCAAAACGACATCTCCTCCTCAACACCTCATACTTCTCCTCCCTATCTCCAACGAAACCTGCCGGAGAGCTCCGACAACTCTTGAACCGTGATGACAAGAAGATCAGAGGAACCTTTAATCCTCAGGTAATACCGCGTATCCCTCATTTCAGATCGATTATTCTTCCTTCTTCTTGAATCTCATTCAGTTGCGTACTTCTTCTGGTTTGTTGTTGTTGTTGCAGTTGAAGGTGAGTAGCGTTGGTGCGTGAGGTGTACGATGATGATATCGATTGAAGAATGAAGATGATACGTCTCTAATGATGAATCGATGATGATGACGTTGTGGAAGATTGAGTCGCGAAGACGATGATGATTATTGGATTCTGATGCGTTTCCTTTTTATCGACCTCATTCCACAGAAGCTGATGAAGATGATGATTATTGAAGAACTGTGTTGACGTGGAAGATGATGCTGAGAAGATTGAATCGCGTTCGAAGATTGGTGGAGAGAGGATCCAAGTTTGTTACGGATTCGGTTCAGGTTTTGATTCTTCTCCTGCTTCGTTTCATTTCTGAATGTTGAGAATTAGAGATTGATAAATCGTGAAGAAAAATATTGCTGCGTTTCTGTTACAGATTTTCTCTTCTCTTTTTTCTGAATCTTCTTTGGTGATTGAATCGGAGAGTTTTGTAGGTTGAGGATTGAATAAAGATGAAAGGTTCTGAGCTGGTTATGAAGATTGAAGAATCAAAGATGATGAAGAACGTTGGAGTTTTTCTGGTGATTATCAGAGGATTGAAGGTTTTCTGATGAAGTTTTTCTTGGTGATCGATGAATGAAGATGGAAGTGATTATGGAGAGAGTGCAGGATGAAGATGGTGAGAAAAGTTTGTTACCGTTTTGTTATGGTGAGTTCCTCTCTCTTTTCTTTCTGTTACGTTTTTCTTGAATTCTGTTATCTCCTTCTCTTGACTCTCGATTAAGCTTCTTTTTGTATAATTTTGAACCGGGGCTTTGATGTGTAGATGCAGGTAGCTTGAAGTTCGGTTTATTGGTGATTTAGGTGCGGTTTTGCGGGAACTGGTTCCGTTTTGTGAAGGGCTCAACCGTTAGACCATAGACTATGGAAAAAACTGTTTAAGTCTTGTGTGCAGAATTTGTGTTGGCTGAACCAAAATATTGGATATTTACACAGGGTGTTCCCGTCCCCTTTTTTGAAGTGCAGCCGGTTTTATGTGGGCTCCGGCTATGAATTATGCAGGGAGCTATTTTTGAAGCTTGAACAAAGGGAACATGATGATCTTAGAACCTGTAAATTAACACCTTAGGTTGAACATGTTCATGTAACTTTTGTAATTCACCCAAAATGTAAAGGCTAAACATGGTTTGTAATTTGCACCTTTGTAATTTTGATTGAACACGAACGATCTTTGGATGAACATGAACAAATTTGAATTAAGGATGAATACATTTGAGGCCTACGCCCGGAATTAACTCTTGACGAATCATGAGCTTAATACCTTTGATAATATTTGAACGCCTTAGCAAACATGAGTGAATATTCCAAAATAATCTTCAATTTTCAATGAACACTTCACATTTAAAGTTCAAACCATAAATGACTTGCATTACGAGTAACAAGTGTTTGAACTCATAATAACACTTTAATCACAATGATCCCGCAAACCATATATTGTACCATGGCTAATATGTTGACTTGCACAACAAGCAATTAGAGGAAACCTTTGCGCCGAAATTGTCTTTAAAAACAACAAAAATTCTTTAATTTTTCTTCCAATTTTCAAACGACGAAATAAACGCCATTGATAACTTATAGCACGAAGAAGAGGGCAAATTTTGGGGTGCAACAGCTGCCCCTATTCAAACTTCTTGAACCTAACGAGTGAGAAACGAAAGTTTCGAAATGTTGAGGTGGAAGTAGATTAAATACCAGAATGAACTCGAAAATTTGCGCTCTTGATCAATAGAAGGTTCCACCTTGCAATAAGAAGGAATGTACCGCCCTGCAAACAGGGAGAAAAAACTTCGATTGACCTGGATAATTAAGTAGCTCCAACTTGCGATAAGAAGGAACATGCAACCCCACAGGCAGGGGGAAAAAGCTTCAATTAATCTGGGCATCAAGAGAAGACACATCTTCGAATGATCTGGGTATCAGACGTAGCAGATGTCTTCTGAACAGGAATCGGGGATAGATGTCTAAGTCGATCTGGGCATCGAAATGAGATATTCCAGTTGATCTGGGCATCAACGAGTAGTAAGTATCTCTGGTCTGGGTAACAAGGCGACATCTCCATCTGATGCAATTAAATCATCAAGCAGATATTCCAACTGATCTGGGTATCAGCAGCTTGCTGCTTCGTAAGATCGACGAGATCCGGAGGCGGTTCCCTCAACAGAAAGTCTGGTTTATCAGGACAGGAACAATATCTCTTCCGAACTGTGTACGTCGGGAAAGGAAGTCTTTAACTGATCTAGGCTCGATGCTAGAAAATAAGTAGAACAATCCTCTTCTGAATGACAAAGTCAATCAGGCAGATATCTCCATCTGATCTGGGCATCAGTGGCTTGCTCCTTCGTAAGATCGACGAGATCCGGAGGCGGTTCCCTCAACTGAAAGTCCGATTTATCAGGAATAGGAACGGATATCTCTTCCGAACTGTGTACGCCGGGAAAGAAAGTCTTTAAACTGATCTAGGCTCGATGCTAGAAAATAAGTAGAACAATCCTCTTCTGAATGACAAAGTCAATCAGGCAGATATCTCCATCTGATCTGGGTATCAATGGCTTGCTCCTTCGTAAGATCGACGAGATCCAGAGGCGGTTCCCTCAACTGAAAGTCTGATTTATCAGGAATAGGAACAAATATCTCTTCCGAACTATGTGCGCCGGGAAAAGAAAACATCTTCAACTCATAGTAGGCACCAGGACTGGGCAGATGAGTTCTTCTTCTGAACGAAAATAAATCGTCAGGACGTAGATATTTCCAACTGATCTGAAGCATCAACAGGCTTGCTCCTTCAGAAGATCGACAGAGATCCGGAGGCAGTTCCTTCAACTGAACTGGAATCAGGATAGTATTTACGGTGATTTCCGGTAAACAACCGCTAGTCCTCCAAACTTTAAAATATACTTTGGTTACTCACAGGATCGACTAGATTGATCCTAGGACATAGTCAAACAAATGTCTTTTGAAAGGATTCGATTCATGTTTGCCTGTTCTGACTTCGAGAAAACTTATTTTGTGATTCGATCTTATGAATGTTCACTTGAAACAATACTGGTCATACGAGTTAATATAACTTTCAAAGAAACATAAGTAAAAGCATGTAAATTGCATAATAAGTAAAGTGAAAAAATATAACATGCAGTAATGTAAAATGCAGGAATGTAAAGTGCTTCGAAATGAAAGTTTAGATGCAACGAAAGAAATGCAAGAAGATAAATAACAGGAAATAAATGGAAGCAGTAATAATGAAAAGATACTTGAATAAAGGAAAAATACAAATGTATTTAAATTGATGTTGGTGTTATACGTACATTTCTCAGCGAACTCGTTCTCTAAACACTTGATACTGGAGTGATTTGTGAGTGATTTGTACAAAATGAACACACAAAATCCTAACATTAAGACCCTTATTTATACTAATTTCGACCCTAACGGTCCTATACTAATCTAATGCCACGTTGCCCACAAGAAAACCCTGGGATGCCGTCTGTCTTTGTGCGGTTACACAAACTACTTTGAAATTCAAATCATCCCACCTGAATCTTCTTTCGACACGTGGCAACGCAACCAGAATCGAGAATGCCACGAAGACACGTTCAGCCTCAGTACTTTACGTATTTCACAAAAACGTTTAAGTCTCTTAAAGATATTCCTCTTCGAATTAGCTCCAAGTCTAAGCATCTTTATTCCAACTCAAACCAACATCCTCGAAGCATGGCCATCAGTAGCCATATTCCTTCGATTTGTAACTCTTCAAAGGATATTCTTTCCAAACGAAATCCCCAGCCAACAGATAGGAACAAATATCTTTAACCGATCTGGGGACATCGGGAATAAGCATGACTTTCATCTGATATGACAATGTCAGGGAGAGGGAGACAAACTTCTTCTGATTTAGACATCAGGATAAGTGCCTGTAATGATTAGGCGAGTTGCTCTCTGGGAGGCATTTGTATCTTGATAACTTTCATGCAGAAAGAAACAGATATGATATGATTTATGCATGATGCATGTATGAATGTTTGTGGAATAACGTTCCTGAGAAGGAAGACGTTATACGCTTTGAGAATGCAATGCGAATGATGTATGATTCGGACGCTGCTTAGGGAGACAGCGGAGGAGCACTGAATTGCTGAAGTAGCCTAGAGAGAGCATGGAACTCTGCGGGGAGGACAAGATGAGTGACCAGAAGTCACCAATTGCGAGCTGACAAAGATGGATCAGAAATCTGCTGGAGACGATCGAATCTGGATGCGAGCTCTGTTTGGGGAATAAATCCTGCTTGAGGATATGAACATCCCATTTAACTGCTCAGGGAGTACCCTGGCAACTTCACTGGAGAAGCAAATTCTTGACACTCTGGGGATGTGGAGATAAGAGCAAGTCATGAAGACAACTTTGATAGGGAGTGACCAACTTGCTGGTGTAGAACGCATTCCGCTGGGGAAATCCTGGACGGACATAGATTCTGTTGAGGATGCATGTGAATCTTTGCTGAGGAAAGAAACTCAGTGGGGAAGATGGATACTTCTGCACAGCAATCTGCTAGGGATATGAGAGATCCGCTGGGGATAAGGAACTTAGCATAAGAACCTTTTGTTAAGATAACTCCATTGGGGAATAAGATAACTCTCTTGGGGAAAACAGGTCAATCTGTTGGGGAGAGAAACGCTCTACTGGGGAAAATGAGGCATACAGGCAAGGAACCTCATTAAGAGCTTGCTGGGGAATCAGATACCATTCAATCTTGATTCTACTGGGGAGAAGACATTCCACCGGGGAATAAGGCTTCTGAAGCACGGAAATTGCATTGAGATGTGCTTTGCTAAGTGTCATACCCCAAAATTTGCCCTCATAAGTTTGCATATGTCATTTTTATTTCGAATAATTGACTTAACGCAGTCGGTAAGAATTTGAGTTTAAGGAGGTGTGAGCGTCACGTCCCGGGTTCGAATCTCACTTCTAACTTTTTTCTCACTTTTTTTTTCTTTTATTTGTTTCTAACCGTATTTTAATTTTATTTTCATTTATATTCATAAAATAAAAAAAGTATTCTTTTATTTATATATTTATTATTTTTTGTTATTGATTTTTAGTTAAACTATTATTTTATGCATTATTATCAAAATGAATAAAAATATGTGTTCTTTTTATATTATGAAATAACCCAAAATTGATTTAGCTGGTCCAAACCCATTCTTTTTAACCTAATTTATTCTATAAATACTAACATTTCGTCAGCACTAGGGGGACGAAAAAATCCAAAAACCTAAACCCGGAATTCTGTGACATACTTTTCCAACCCTATTTTTTCTAACACTTTCACGATACAATTTCACAGTAAATTCATAAACCTATTTTTTTTCTAAACTTCGCGGTACATATTTCCCTCAAACACTTCGTGCCACATTTGTTTTCATCACTAACAATCCTAGTTTTTCCAGCCATCCTCACTACTTTACTGATGTTGAACCCTTACTCTCACGCAAATAACCATACCAATTTTCATACACCATCAAATGTGTTTGTTTCTGTAAATAAACCAGTCTTTAGCAATACAACAATTCCATCCGATTTAATCGCCGTTAATCTTGTAGCTTTCTTTTTGTTCTTTCTGTTGTTGTGTGAAATGTGTTGCAGGTTGTTCTAAAAAAAAGAGGGATGCACGACTATCAAAGAAAAAAAAGCATAGTGAAAGCTTTGGCCGAACCGCACAACCGAAGCCGGAGCACCACCGCAACGTCACCAAAGCCGCAAAGCGCCGACTCCGACGGGTTAACCGCCGCGCACACGCATACGCCTCCACCGCGCCTTGCTCGCACCGCCACTGACCGTCAGCTTAGTTGTATACCTTTGCTCGCTGCTTCGCTCGCATCCGGTTAGTTTCCGTTATCACTTTTTCAAGATATTTCCATGTTTTATTTTCCTGTGGTGTGTATTCTTGTCTTGATGAAAAATTTGGGAATGAAGGAAGTTATCAGAATAATATTAATATATGTGATTTTTTATTTTATTTTTTTTTGTAAATAAATTGCCACGTGTCATAATATCAACGGTTGGAGTTTAGATGTCTAATTGAGATAGAAAAGAGAGTGGCGGTGATTGTTTAGCATAGTGGTTGTTGCGTTTTCTCGTTTTAATCTTATCTCTTTATGGCAATTTTACCACTACTCTTTTAATTTGTTTAATATAATTGGTCCTTTAGTTTAATCTTGCTGTTAGTTAACATTTAATTCTTTTAAGTTATTTGGTTTTGTTAAAAAGTAAAAATACAAGAAAAATATGAAAAAACATCCTATTTTGTTACGTAAGTTATTAAGATTAGTTCTTAGTTTAAACTTAAATTAGCCATTAGTTCTTCTTAAATTAATTAGTTTGGTATAATAACAAAAAAAAAATATATATATTACTATTTAGATTTTCTTTTTCTTTCATATAAAAAATACCAGAATTAGAGGTTTTAATTTTAATATTTCTTTTTAGAACTTAACATGGATATTATTGATTTTTTCTTTTTTTTAATAATTGTTTATAACTTTGCTATTTTCTTATATGTCATTACTAACATTTTTCTTGTTTTTGCGAGGTACTACCATCGTGAGTATTGGACTGTTTTGCAGACATTCATAGCTTGTGCATGCATGCCAGGATTAATCCAACGCGCTTCAAAGCCTGCAGTTCCATGGTGAACCTTCAAGATTCGACCACGCCTGATTCTAGCATTCAGGTCACAACAAGTTTTCTTAATAAACCTTAGGGGCACCATATCAGATCAAATCAAAAGCTAAGTCCTATTTCGTATTTATTTTAAATAATCATTCTATTTTGTTTTTATCAAATCAGGGTTAAATTTAATTGCCATTGAATTAGCCATACACTCACTGCTTCCTATTATTTCTTCTGTCAATTCTTAGATGATCAGAGTCAATGCTTCATACTCGAGGCAAACCTTTGCCCACCAACCCTGTCAGGGCGAATGCCAAGCTAAGTACTCTTCATTCATTTGCTTTTAATTTCTTTATTCTTTTGTTTTTTTAGAGTTAATAAAGTTTGCCTCCGAACCTGATAATGCACTCACCCTCTTTTGTTTGCCATTTTTCCCACCTTTTCAGGGTTTGTCGAATGCCAAAGCTACGCCATTGGTAACCCTAAACCTCATTTTATTCTATGCCTTTTATTATTATTACTTATGCCTTTTATTATTATTACTTGTGTCAAACCCTGATAAGGGATCCGCTGGTTACAATTTCCCGCCCCCTTTATTGCTTTATATTACTGCGTGGTTAGTAATCCTAGGGAGTGCAAGCCTTAAACTGAATTAGAATAACTAATTAAAAGATAAATATCTGAATATAATCACGTGATTGTTGCACACACGCACCCTTTGGGTAACCTCTCTGCTGCCTTGTTGCCTTGTTGCCTGTTGCCTTTGTGTTTTTGCAGAATAAGCCACGTCCCTCGAATACGAGGATACCTCAGCCATGTTGCCTCGATAAAAAGGTCACGACCCTAAATGATGCTGCCTTCGATACACAAATGACCTCGACCCTCGGAAGTTGCCTACGAAAAAGGCTGAGGTATCTTCTGGTTGCCTAACGAAAAATGGCTTATTCTGATCCTTGCCTTAGACTACCTGCCCTTCTATGGCATGGGACAGTCTTATGGAAAAGGATGCTTCGACGACCCTTCAACCTCCAAACGAAAGGTTCCTGCCCTCTTATGGCAAGGATTGACCCTTTCATTCTAAAAGGCTAAAAAGAGACCTATCATCTGAGTTTAAGGTAATTGCCCCTAATTGCCTTGCAATGCTCAATTTTCATATTCTTTCTCACAATTCTTCAAAAACTGGCTACGCTCATTTACGAGCTAAAGTCCACTTTTTTTTTTCTTTCATCTACTTTTTCTAAAGACAAACGAGCAAGCAAAGCAATTAAGAGCCCATGGAAAACCATGGATGCAAAGGGTGCCTTACACCTTCCCTTTGCATAAATTACCCCCCGAACTTAGATTTCTTTAAAAAGGTTTTTTTCTGTTTCTTTTTGCCTTTCCGAATTTGTTTGGATAAAATAAAAGTCGGTGGCGACTCTTGCTTACCGTACATTTTCGATTAATAAAAAGTCAGTTCACCGTATTACACTAAGGAGATGAGAATCTTGGAATAGAAGAAAAACTCATTTGTGTGACTCGTTTGTGTTTGCTACTAACCTCTGTTTCCTTGCAGGTTTTGTTAAAAGACTTGTTTGCCCTCACTATTCTATGTTGTGCCTAATGAGGTGCATTCACATAACATACTAACTGTTGCTTCCTTGCAGGTTTTGTTAAAGGACGGGTTTACCCTTACTATCTCACACTATGTCTAATGAACTGCACTCGCATAACATCATGACATCATGACATCATTAACTAACCCTTTCAAGGATCTTAGGAATTTAGGAAGCACAATTTCAGGTGCCTTTATCAAGGACTGAATTCCTATCTAGGGGAAAGAGGATTTATTTTCCTCTGTGAAGGATAGAAAAACACTTAGAAAGGGGGGGGGGGGGGTTGAATAAGTGTAGCTTTAAAAACTTGACAGATAAAAATAAATTGCACAGTTATTTTTATCCTGGTTCGTTGTTAACAAAACTACTCCAGTCCACCCCCGCAGAGATGATTTACCTCAACTGAGGATTTAATCCACTAATCGCACGGATTACAATGGTTCTCCACTTAGTCAGCAACTAAGTCTTCCAGAGTCTACTGATCACACACTGATCACTCCAGGAACAACTGCTTAGATACCCTCTAAGACTTTTCTAGAGTATACTGATCCACACGATCACTCTAGTTACAACCTGCTTAGTTCACTCCTAAGACTTCCTAGAGTATTCTGATCCACACGATCACTCTAGTTCCTTACAACTTAATGTAATCAATTCTAAGAGTATTACAAATGCTTCTTGAAAGCTATAATCACAAACTGTGATATTTCTCTTAATCGTTTAAGCTTAATCTCACTAATATATTACAACAACAATGTAGTGAGCTTTGATGAAGATGAAGATTCTGAGTTTAGATTTGAACAGCGTTTCAGCAAGTTGAATATGAGTTGTTTTGGTGCAGAATCGTTAAAATCGTTAACCTTGCTTCTCATCAGAACTTCATATTTATAGGCGTTGGAGAAGATGACCGTTGAATGCATTTAATGCTTTGCGTGTTCCGTACAGCATCGCATTTAATGTTATACGCTTTTGTCAACTACCTCGAGCCTTGTTCACGCTGTGTCTACTAACGTAGCCTTTAGTAGCTTTTAACGTTCCTTTTGTCAGTCAGCGTAGCTTGCCACTTGTACTTTCTTCTGATCTGATGTTTGTGAATACAAAGTTTGAATATCATCAGAGTCAAACAGCTTGGTGCATAGCATCTTCTGATCTTCTGACCTTGAAGTGCTTCTGAGCGTGATACCATCAGAACTTCAGTGCTTCTGTTCTCTTGTTCTTCTGATGCTTCCATAGACCCATGTTCTGATTCTGCTTCGACCATCTTCTGATGTCTTGCCAGACCATGTTCTGATGTTGCATGCTGAACCCTTTGAGACAAAGCTTCTGAGCGCTGAATTATGCGTACTCTTTATATATTTCCTGAAAGGGAAATTGCATTGGATTAGAGTACCATATAATCTAAAGCAAAATTCATATTATTGTTATCATCAAAACTAAGATAATTGATCAGAACAAATCTTGTTCAAACAATCTCTTCCTTTTTGATGATGACAAAAACATATATAAATGATATGAATTTGCGATCAGAAAGAATAGACGGCAAAAGACAAATTACACAGCTATAGCATAAGCATATGAATATGTCTCCCCCTGAGATTAACAATCTCCCCCTGAGATAAATAATCTCCCCCTGAAATAAATACTCGAAGAACTTTAATAAAAGACTTCCCTGATTATTTCGGTAGAGACGATCATATAAGCTTCTGTCTTTGTCTTTAGAGAATTCATAGCTTCTGACTTCTGCTTCCATAGGACAGCTTCAGAACTAGAATTTCCTTAGATCCCTAGAACACTCACAGCTTCTGATTCCTGCTTCCATCTAGGACAGCTTCAGAACTTGAATTTCTTTGATCTTCTGAACATTCACAGCTTCTGATTTCTGCTTCCATTCAGGACAGCTTCAGAACTTGAATTTCTTTGATCTTCTGAACATTCACAGCTTCTGATTTCTGCTTCCATTTAGGACAGCTTCAGAACTTGAGTTTTCTGGATCTTTAGAACATTCGCAGCTTCTGATTTCTGCTTCCCTCGGATAGCTTCAGAGCTTTGAATTTCTACCAACATCACTTCATGCTAGATTTGTATCAGAACATTGTTGAATGTACCAGAGCATCATCAGAGCATCTCTACATCCTGAAATGTTACAGAACAAAAACTAAACGACAAAAGTCAGCATGAACGAGTTAGCACATAAAATGTATATTTGAACACATTGTATGTATCAGAGCCATAACATTATATGTATCAGAGCCATATCATTATATGTATCAGAGCCATATAGGCTTAAATAATGTATCAGAGCAAATAGAATTTTGTCAAAACAAATAGACAAATATGGATCAAATTCTATTATCAGTGCTTCTGATTCATTCTTCTTTCTTGCTTCTGATCTCTGAAGCTTGACAGCACTCAGCTTGCTTCAGTTTCCATGATTTTGCTTCTTGTGTTTGCTTTGAAGATTTTCTTCACTTCTTTATACCTGCAAAACACTTAAACCATATAGAACTTGCAGTTCTTGTTAGTGAATGTGTGGGAGCTTTACTCAGCAACTGATAGATTAATCAAATCATTTATCATTTATCTTCTCCCCCTTTTTGTCATAACATCAAAAAGAATATTTCAAAAGATTCAGATGCATAAAACGACAAATAAAAACACTGGAATGTAAAAGCAAGGAAATTTTTCATTGATAAAAGAAAGATTACAAGAAAGGAATGCAGGAAAACAGATGCAACAAGGAGAGGAAACTACAAAGACCAAAAGACTAAGATCCTAGCCTACGCAAAATCCGCGCCAGAACATCATGAATCCCGTCAGTGCTTGTAGCTTGCCTTGTCATGAAGGAACGAAACTCAGCATTGGCTGCTTCTTGCGCGTCCAAACGAGAAGCCAGCATAGCTTGATTCTGATGAAGAGTATCCAAGGTCTCCATCAGAGCTGAGGTTTCACCAGAAGAAGAAGCACCAGTATTTCTGCCAAGAGGGACAGCAATCTCAGCAGGGTGATCTACTGGGAGATCTTCAGCTTGTGCATCTTCCATTTCCTCATCTGAGTCTGACTCAGAAGTAGCCTTAGCATATTCTGGTTCAGGCAGCTCAGAAGTTCCATCTTCCAATGCTTGAAGAATAGCTGCTAGGTTTGTTGGAGGAGTAGGACCAGCAACTTCAGCACGATAAACCACTACTGGAAAGACCATGTGAGGTGCTTTTTCAGAAGGGTTCATTCTGAACCAGTTGAACAGCCACTGAAAATCTCCAGTCAGCACAGGAAACCATGGTCTCCACACCACGATGTCTCTGCAGAGATTTTCTTCTTCCAACTCATCTGCTGGTATCTTCCTTTCAAGAACACTTCTGTTCCTGATGAGATGGTGATGGCTGCTCTCACCAACTTCCAACCGGAGACCACGAACACCAGGAGCTTCAGACATAATCCTTCTCTGAGTGTCTGTAGCCTTATCCAGAAAATCCTGACGAAAGATATTCCAAAGGTTGTTTGTAGCATACTCATCCAGATGGTTAAGGTGAGCAGCACCTAGAATCTCCAACCAGCCATTTACATCAGAATGTAAAAGCTCCAGATAAGATTGAGTGGTAGGGGTTGGAGGGTTGACAGTGAACCTTGAGTCGGGAAGAACAACACTATAGGGATTAGGTGTTCTGGTGGGAAAAGGGTATGAGAGAGATGAAGAAATATCTGATGGAAGGGTTGAAGGAGAGGAGATATCAGATGGTGAAGAAGGTGGTTCCGAGAGGATGAATGAGGAGGAAGAGGTGGTGGAGGTCTTTGAAGAGGGAGGTGATTGAGGGGAACCGTCAAGGGGTTGATACACTTTGAGAGGGTCATAGGAGATCCTTACTCTTTTAGGTTTGGTTTCTGGTTCAGCAGTTGCCTTTCTCTTTTGTTTCCTATCATTGTCTTGATTCCCAGAGCTTGACGATGGATTCATGATGAATTTGCAGATATTGGAAACTGCTAGGGTTTATGATATGAAAAGAGAGAGAGACGAAAAAGAAACCGAATGCAGAGAGAGAGAAATATGAGAGGGAAAAGAAACGTTTGAAGAGTATAAAAAGAAAACTGAAAGAGAGTAAATGATGAAAAGCATTTAATGTTACGTGACGTGAGGAGAGATAATAAAGACAAATGAGGTGACTAGCACAGTTACCTATGGTCGGCGTCCCTTCAACTGCAAGCGCGCTTATCCATGAATAGTAACGACAGGTTTACCATCCCGAGATAAAACGTTACAGCTGTTTTGCTTTAAAAGAGGTTCTGAATCAACTTAGACAATGAAACGTTAGTAATAACCGAATCATAATTTCTAAAAGATTTCAATCAGAACTTCTGATAAAAAAATAATCCATTTTCATTTCAGAAGATACTCATACATAAGAACTTCTCATCTTCTCATTCTGGGCATAAATCCATACTGATGTTCTTCAGAATGAACTTAAACCTATCTTCAGCCAGGGGTTTTGTAAAGATATCAGCCCATTGATGGTCTGTATCAACAAAGTTTAAAGATATAACACCCTTCTGAACATAGTCCCTTATGAAATGATGTTTAATCTCAATATGTTTAGCTTTTGAATGAAGAATAGGATTCTTAGATAAACATATAGCAGAAGTATTATCACAGAATATAGGAATGTTACTCTCAAATATCTGATAATCTTCTAACTGACTCTTCATCCAGAGCATCTGTGTACTACAACCAGCAGCAGCGACATATTCTGCTTCTGTTGTTGATAGAGCAATAGTTGCTTGCTTCTTGCTATACCAAGAGATCAAATGACTTCCAAGAAATTGGCAACTTCCTGAAGTACTTTTTCTTTCAATTCTGTCTCCAGCATAGTCAGCATCGCAGAATCCTACTAAGTTGTATTCTTTAGATTTTCTGTAAACTAAGCCAACATTAGTAGTACCTTTCAGATACCTTAGAATTCTCTTAACAGCAGTTAAATGAGATTCTCTAGGATCTGATTGGAATCTAGCACACAAACAAACACTGAACAAAATGTCAGGTCTAGAAGCAGTCAAATATAGAAGAGATCCAGTCATACCTCTGTATAACTTCTGATCTACCTTCTTACTTACCTCATCCTTACCTAGAATGCATGTTGGATGCATAGGAGTTTTGGCTTCTTTGCAGTCTAGAAGATTAAACTTCTTCAGAAGTTCCTTCACATACTTGGTTTAATGAACATACGTTCCTTCTGATGTTTGATTTATTTGTATTCCAAGGAAATACTTGAGTTCTCCCATCATGCTCATTTCAAACTCAGCCTGCATAGACTCAGCAAACTCCTTTCCAAGTGTAGCATTAGATGTTCCAAAAATAATATCATCTACATATATTTGACAAATTAAAAATATCCCTTTTAAAGGTTTTACAAAAGAGAGTAGTGTCCACTTTTCCTCTAGTGAAACCATTATCCAGAAGGAAAGAACTTAAGCGTTCATACCAAGCTCTAGGAGCCTGTTTCAATCCATACAATGATTTCTTAAGTTTAAAAACATGATTAGGAGACATAGAGTCTTCAAAACCAGGAGGTTGATGGACATAAACTTCTTCATCTATATAACCATTTAAGAAGGCACTCTTAACATCCATCTGATAAAGAGTGATGTTATGTTGAGTGGCAAATGAAATTAATAGACGAATAGATTCTAACCTGGCCACTGGTGCAAAGGTTTCTGTATAATCAATCCCTTCTTGCTGACTATAACCCTGAGCCACCAGTCTGGCTTTGTTCCTTACCACTTCACCTTTCTCACTAAGCTTGTTTCTGAAGACCCATTTTGTACCAATTATATTGAATCCATCTGGTCTAGGAACAAGATCCCAAACATCATTCCTTGTAAACTGATTCAGTTCTTCTTGCATAGCAATTATCCAGTCTGGATCTTCTAGAGCATGATCAACAGAAGTTGGCTCGATCAAAGATACAAGACCTAATTGACAATCTGCATTGTTCTTAAGGAAAGCTCTTGTTCTGATTGGATCATCCTTCTTTCCAAGAATGACATCTTCTGAATGACCAGAGATGAGTCTGGATGATCTTCTGACAGATGGTTCTTCAGAAATGCTTAGATCCTCCAGAGAAGCTGATACTTGATCTTCAGATTCTTTGCTTCTGAGAAGCTCTGCTTCTGATGCGTTGCTTCTTGGCTCAACAACTCCTGATATATCAATATCACAATCTGCAAAATTATCAAACTTCTTTGGTTTTTCAGAACCAAGCTTATCATCAAACCTGATATTGATTGATTCTTCTACAATCAATGTTTCAGTATTGTATACTCTGTAGCCTTTTGAGCGTTCAGAATATCCAAGAAGGAAACATTTTTGAGCTTTGGAATCAAACTTACCAAGATGATCTTTAGTGTTCAGAATAAAGCATACACATCCAAAAGGATGGAAATATGAAATGTTGGGCTTTCTATTCTTCCACAATTCATAAGGAGTCTTATTTAGAATAGGTCTGATAGAGATTCTATTCTGAATATAGCATGCAGTGTTTATTGCTTCTGCCCAGAAATGCTTAGCCATATTGGTTTCATTGATCATGGTTCTGGCCATTTCTTGCAGAGTCCTATTCTTTCGTTCTACAACCCCATTTTGCTGTGGAGTTCAAGGACAAGAGAAATCATGGGCAATACCATTTTCTTTGAAGAATTCTTCAAAGGATCTATTCTCAAATTCACCACCATGATCACTTCTGACCTTTATGATTTTACACTCTTTTTCAGATTGAATCTGAATGCAGAAATCAAAGAACACTGAATGAGTCTCATCCTTGTGTTTTAAGAATTTTACCCATGTCCAGCGGCTATAATCATCTACGATGACTAATCCATATTTCTTCCCTCTGACAGATGCTGTTTTGACTGGGCCAAACAGATCAATGTGCAAGAGTTCTAATGGCCTTGAGGTAGAAACAACATTCTTGGACTTGAATGCAGGTTTGGAGAACTTGCCCTTTTGACATGCTTCACAAAGAGCATCTGATTTGAATTTCAGATTAGGGAGTCCTCTGACCAGATTCAGTTTGTTAATCTGAGAAATCTTTCTCAAACTGGCATGACCTAATCTTCTGTGCCAGACCCACTGCTCTTCAGAAACAGACATAAGACAAGTCACCTTCTGACTCATAAGATCTTGCAGATCTGTCTTATAAATGTTGTTCTTCCTCTTGCCTGTAAATAGGATTGAGCCATCCTTCTGATTTACAGCCTTGCAAGACTCTTGATTAAAGATTATATCATAACCATTGTCACTCAATTGACTGATAGATAAGAGGTTATGTGTTAATCCTTCTACAAGAAGTACATTAGAAATGGAAGGAGAGTTACCAGACTTTATAGTTCCAGAGCCAATTATCTTGCCCTTCTGATCTCCTCCAAACTTGACTTCTCCTCCAGACTTAAGCACCAGGTCTTGGAACATAGACCTTCTTCCTGTCATGTGTCGTGAGCATCCAGAGTCCAGGTACCATGACATGTTGTGCTTTGTCCTTTTTGCAGTCAAGGATATCTGCAATAGGAATAATCTTATCCTTAGGTACCCACATTTTCTTGGGTCCTTTCTTGTTAGATTTTCTCAAGTTCTGATTGAACTTGGGTTTAACATTGTAAGCAATAGGAGGAACAGCATGATAATTCTTAATGTGAGTTTCATGATATTTCCTAGGTTGTGTCACATGCTTTTTGGTGTGTGTTATGTGAAAGCTTTAAGCATGTGAAGTTTGCCTAATATCATGGGAGTGGCCATACTTGAACTGATCATACAATGGCTTGTATGTGAATTTCATTTCATCAACAGGTTCAAGTTTGTATGGGGTTTCACCCTCAAAACCAATGCCAACTCTTTTGTTTCCAGACACAGCATATATCATAGAAGCTAGCTGACTTCTGCCAATACTTCTAGATAAGAACTTCCTGAAACTTAAGTCATATTCTTTCAGAATATGGTTTAGACTAGGAATGGATTTTTCTGAATCAGAAGGAGATCCAACATTATTGGATAATTTTAAAAGTTTTTCTTTTAATTCAGAATTCTCCAACTCAAGCTTCTTTGTTTCAAATTCAAACAGCTTTTTCAGCTTTTTGTATTTGAGACTAATCTGAGACTTGAGTTCCAGAAGTTCAGTTAGACCGGAAACTAACTCATCTCTAGTAAGTTCAGAAAATACCTCTTCAGAATCTGATTCTGATGTAGATTCTGATCCGTCATCTTCTGTCGCCATCAGCGCACAGTTGGCCTGCTCATCTTCAGAGTCTGAATCATCTTCTGACTCATCCCAGGTTGCCATAAGACCTTTCTTCTTATGAAACTTCTTCTTGGGATTTTCCTTCTGAAGATTTGGACATTCATTCTTGAAGTGTCCAGGCTCATTGCATTCATAGCACATGACCTTCTTCTTGTGAAATCTTCTGTCATCAGAAGATTCTCCTCGTTCAAATTTCTTTGAACTTCTGAAGCCTCTGAACTTCCTCTGCTTGGTCTTCCAGAGTTGATTTAGCCTTCTGGAGATCAGGGACAGTTCATCTTCTTCTTCAGATTCTGATTCTTCAGGATCTTCTTCTCTAGCCTGAAAAGCGTTAGTGCATTTCTTGATATTGGATTTTAATGCAATAGACTTACCTTTCTTTTGAGGCTCATTTGCGTCCAGCTCTATTTCATGACTTCTCAAGGCACTGATAAGCTCTTCCAGAGAAACTTCATTCAGATCCTTTGCAATCTTGAATGCAGTCACCATAGGACCCCATCTTCTGGGTAAGCTTCTGATGATCTTCTTTACGTGATCAGCCTTGGTGTATCCCTTGTCAAGAACTCTCAATCCAGCAGTAAGAGTTTGAAATCTTGAAAACATCTTTTCAATGTCTTCATCATCCTCCATCTTGAAGGCTTCATACTTCTGGATTAAAGCTAGAGCTTTAGTCTCCTTGACTTGAGCATTTCCTTCATGAGTCATTTTCAAGGACTCATATATGTCATAGGCCGTTTCCCTGTTAGATATCTTCTCATACTCAGCATGAGAGATAGCATTCAGCAAAACAGTTCTGCATTTATGATGATTCCTGAAAAGCTTTTTCTGATCATCATCCATTTCTTGCCTTGTCAGCTTTACGCCTCTGGCATTTACTGGATGTTTGTAACCATCCATCAGAAGATCCCATAGATCACCATCTAGACCCAGAAAGTAACTTTCCAGTTTATCTTTCCAGTATTCAAAGTTTTCACCATCAAATACCGGCGGTCTAGTATAACCATTGTTACCGTTGTATTGCTCAGCAGAGCCAGATGTAGATGCAGGTGTAGACTTTTCACTTTCATCAACCATCTTTTACTGAAGCGTTTTTCTCTTCCTGAATCTTTTCTAAACACGGTTAAGTGCTTGCACCTTAGAACCGGCGCTCTGATGCCTATTGAAGGATAGAAAAACACTTAGAAAGGGGGGGGTTTGAATAAGTGTAGCTTTAAAAACTTGACAGATAAAAATAAATTGCACAGTTATTTTTATCCTGGTTCGTTGTTAACAAAACTACTCCAGTCCACCCCCGCAGAGATGATTTACCTCAACTGAGGATTTAATCCACTAATCGCACGGATTACAATGGTTCTCCACTTAGTCAGCAACTAAGTCTTCCAGAGTCTACTGATCACACACTGATCACTCCAGGAACAACTGCTTAGATACCCTCTAAGACTTTTCTAGAGTATACTGATCCACACGATCACTCTAGTTACAACCTGCTTAGTTCACTCCTAAGACTTCCTAGAGTATTCTGATCCACACGATCACTCTAGTTCCTTACAACTTAATGTAATCAATTCTAAGAGTATTACAAATGCTTCTTGAAAGCTATAATCACAAACTATGATATTTCTCTTAATCGTTTAAGCTTAATCTCACTAATATATTACAACAGCAATGTAGTGAGCTTTGATGAAGATGAAGATTCTGAGTTTAGATTTGAACAGCGTTTCAGCAAGTTGAATATGAGTTGTTTTGGTGCAGAATCGTTAAAATCGTTAACCTTGCTTCTCATCAGAACTTCATATTTATAGGCGTTGGAGAAGATGACCGTTGAATGCATTTAATGCTTTGCGTGTTCCGTACAGCATCGCATTTAATGTTATACGCTTTTGTCAACTACCTCGAGCCCTGTTCACGCTGTGTATACTGACGTAGCCTTTAGTAGCTTTTAACGTTCCTTTTGTCAGTCAGCGTAGCTTGCCACTTGTACTTTCTTCTGATCTGATGTTTGTGAATACAACGTTTGAATATCATCAGAGTCAAACAGCTTGGTGCATAGCATCTTCTGATCTTCTGACCTTGAAGTGCTTCTGAGCGTGATACCATCAGAACTTCAGTGCTTCTGTTCTCTTGTTCTTCTGATGCTTCCATAGACCCATGTTCTGATTCTGCTTCGACCATCTTCTGATGTCTTGCCAGACCATGTTCTGATGTTGCATGCTGAACCCTTTGAGACAAAGCTTCTGAGCGCTGAATTATGCGTACTCTTTATATATTTCCTGAAAGGGAAATTGCATTGGATTAGAGTACCATATAATCTAAAGCAAAATTCATATTATTGTTATCATCAAAACTAAGATAATTGATCAGAACAAATCTTGTTCTAACACTCTGGCCACGTACCTTCCAATTCAAAGACACCGCACCTATCAAAGGGCAAGAGGATTTACTTTCCTCTTGCTATCTTCAAATTCAAAAGTGTCCCGAATCAGAGGCGATGACCCACTCGATATGGTGAGCTCGACTCTCAAAGAAGGATGTTCAAAAACGAAATTCAGAATTCTTCAAACAAAGATGCAACCAAATCATTTTCTAAAGTTGCTAACTAAATTCCTAAAGATCCTTGAAAGTATTGCATTTGCATTCATGACATCGCATATTCCTAACCTTGTTTTCAGGTTCCGCCTCGACAATCATTCCTCTCAGATATAATCGAGCTGGAGATTCATTCTGACAAGCCCTTTTTACATTCCAAAACTTCGTCAAAATAACTCATCGACTCTAACAAGCAAGCATTCTCTATCAGATATGGTCTAATATATGATCCGTTCCGGTATCTTCAGTCAGATATGGTCTAATGTACGACTCGTTCTGACATTCCAACAGATATGGTCTAATGTATGACTCGTTCTGCCATTCCTCAACAGATATAGTCCAATGTAGGACTCGTTCTGACATTCTAACAGATATGGTCTAATGAATGACTCGTTCTGACATCCTTCATCAGATATGGTCTAAGGCATGGCTCGTTCTGATTGTTCTCCTTCAGATATGGTTTAATGAATAACTCGTTCTGATTTCCCACTTCCAGATATGGTCTAATGTATGACCCGTTCTGGCATTCCTCTTCAAATATGGTTTAATGAATAACTCGTTCTGATTTCCCACTTCCAGATATGGTCTAATGTATGACCCGTTCTGGCATTCCTCTTCAGATATGGTTTAATGAATAACTCGTTCTGATGTCCTATGTCAGATACATTCCGGAAGCTCGAATCCCGGATACTCTGAATCTCTACACCAGTTCCACAACAACGAAGAAAGCCAGACGTACCCAAGCATCAATTCACCGAGATCAATATGTCATTGGTTCAAGCATTACAACATCTATTGAAGATCGAATTGATTACTCTGAGGGACCCTCCTAAAAATGCTAACACCTCCACTCCTGACTATAAACTCAACGCGAGGTGCGCGTGCCATTCCAACAGTCCTGGACATTACAAAAACAATTGCTGGACATTGAAGAATAAGATTCAAGATCTGATCAATGATGGAGAAATCTAATTCACCCCTCTTGAGACTCCTGTGGTGACCGCCGCTCTTATGCCTAGTCATGACAAGACTGATTGAGATCTAGACGGACGAACTATTGGATCATTAGATCTACTTTCATGTGCAATTTCTATTCTGTTTGTTTAAACATTTGACTCATGATAGACATTATCTGTTTTAATAATCATCATCAGTGCATTGCATATGTTTGTCTTGAATAAATTATTTCGTTATCACTCATTTTTAATTATGTCTTTATTCCGCATATGTTTTTGTGGTATTCAACTCCTGCCAAGCTCTAAGCCTTCTGAGGGAGGATGACGAAAGCGATACCGCAACCTCACACAGTATGCTTTTGAGCGGACTATGCTGACGATGTACAGGCATTGTTTCAATTCCTAAACAGTGGAGATATAAGGATGTTAATCCCTCGTCAACCCCGTTGAGCCTAAGAAGTAGAAGATTTTCTTGTACTAATTAAAACCCTTGATCATAACCTGGGGCAAGGTAGTTCTCAGTTAATTTGGATGTGCATTCTATTTTAAGAGAATCATTTAGTACATCTTTCAACAAAGGGTCTAATCACAAGCATTCATCCGCACGCATCAAAGAAGTGTTGGAGATGTCAGTCAAAAGACAATGATGGTTCATCAATCATTAAGCAACGCAGTCAATATCTTTCAAAAGGAAAAAAAATGAAAAAACATATATACAAAGAAAAGCCTGCTAAGTCAAAAATCAAAAAGGTGACTTAGGCAAAAAACAAGGCATCCCGCTGACTGTAAGCTCAAAATAGACAGTTCAGGCAAAAGTTAGGGATATCAAAAAGATGAAAAAAAAAAGAGGAAGTCAATAAATTCCTGAACAACACAATATTGTGACTACCAAAAAGAAGAAGTGACTGCCATCTCAAAGGTTCTCTTTGCTTGTAGACCATCATCAAGATCAAAGGTGCAAATCCGAAAGTCTCTTGGAACCTGAATGCATAAGTTAAATTAACTGAGCTTAGGACTGAAGAATATCACGATGAAGGGGATGGGTATAAATAAATTTTGAGCCATTATCCTTTGTTTCTTAAACCGTGAACCAAGCCACGTTACAACCCTTAAAAGTCCTAACTGAAGCATGGTTAGTTCGAAAGCATACTGTCACAACAAAGGTATCCCGACTCCTTAAGGTTTACTACAAATGCTGAGTTGATATTTTTTTTTTAAAACATCACGATTCTACAAATGTCACGCTTTTACATCTCCTGCTTAAATGTTTTTTAAAAAAACTCAAGACAAACGTATGCATTGCATCTCATGAATTCATTATTAAACATATTCTGCTACGTAATTTCAAATGTTAGCATCAGAATAAATTTGCACAGGGTATGGCTAATGACTGAAAGTTATCCCGACAGACAATATTACTCCAAGAAGCCATGTCTCTTACGTATACAAGGGGCATGACACGTTTTGCTCAATCAATCTGGGGCAATCCAGTCAAGATTCCGAGAATCTCTCAAAGACGCCAAAAAAAAAACAATCAGGGGCATGCATCCAAGCAAATCTTAATCTATTTCCAATCAACATGGGACATTGTCCTGGACCAATGATTACTAGAAGCATGTCGCCCATAGTTCATATTTCGTAAAGTCCTCGCAAGGCGAATCTTTCCACAGTTTCTACTAACTGGGGCAAATCTATGCAAGTACAGTTTGACATCTTGATCAACACTCAGTGGTGTGTCCTAAATCAAATGGTAGTTACTGTAATACTGGGGGCAACTTTCAAGACACCCACATCTTCCCACAACTCTGGCTTCACAAGATCATATCCCCACAGAGTAATCATTAAGAAGATATCTTCAAACATACTCGTCCCGACAAAGACATGGCTCCCCTACAGAGCTTACATATTCAACACTACCGGTCATCCAACATGTTGCTCTTCTCCAACATGGTTTATCTCTAAATCAGGGTACATCAAACTACTGATCATCCCCAAGCAAAAACCATAAATCCCCAGCTGAGCATCTTCAAGACGAAATCAAACATCAAAAACACAAAGACCTGGAGATTTATTTTCTCGACGAAGATAACATAAATCATATTCGCATACCACATGACACAAACATACATCGCATACATCACTGCATAACAAATCCATAACATATGAAGTTTCTCATTTATTTTGAGATACTCATTACATAAACACATGCATCATGACATAAGAAAACTAACCTCTACTTTTCAGGATACTACTACTTCTATTTTCAAGTATTAAGTCGACACCTTTGACGGTTCCTTAATATATCAAGAGTTAAGTCGACACCTTTGACGGTTCCTTAACAACACACTTCAGATATAAGTCGATACTTTTGACGGTTCCTTATACAATCTATCCGCATATCTGAGTCGATACCTTTGACGGTGCCTCAATGATATGCTTCAGAGTTAAGTCGATACCTTTGACGGTTCCTTAACAACCCACATCAAGAGTTAAGTCGACACCTTTGACGGTTCCTTAACAATACATTTCAGATATAAGTCGACATCTTTGACGGTTCCTTATACAATCTGTCTGCATATCTGAGTCGATACCTTTGACGGTGCCTCAACAATATGCTTCAAATTTAAGTCGATACCTTTGACGATTCCTTAAAAAACCCAACACAGATTTGAGTCGATACCTTTGACGGTTCCTCAACATTCAAAAGAGGGAAGACAGCAAAAGCAGAAATTGCGTAACAATCTATACTCCAACAACTATCAGATGGCATCTACAAGCCCATCTCCGACAAAAGTCCCTACTTCAGCTAGGGCAAATTTCTTGGTATTCTAGTGTTCAATCATCTTCCACCTTCAGATACCGACTGACCTACAAACTACTCTACATCTTCAGGTTTAAGATAATTGAACAGGGGCAGCTGTCATACCCCAAAATTTGCCCTCATAAGTTTGCATATGTCATTTTTATTTCGAATAATTGACTTAACGCAGTCGGTAAGAATTTGAGTTTAAGGAGGTGTGAGCGTCACGTCCCGGGTTCGAATCTCACTTCTAACTTTTTTCTCACTTTTTTTTTCTTTTATTTGTTTCTAACCGTATTTTAATTTTATTTTCATTTATATTCATAAAATAAAAAAAGTATTCTTTTATTTATATATTTATTATTTTTTGTTATTGATTTTTAGTTAAACTATTATTTTATGCATTATTATCAAAATGAATAAAAATATGTGTTCTTTTTATATTATGAAATAACCCAAAATTGATTTAGCTGGTCCAAACCCATTCTTTTTAACCTAATTTATTCTATAAATACTAACATTTCGTCAGCACTAGGGGGACGAAAAAATCCAAAAACCTAAACCCGGAATTCTGTGACATACTTTTCCAACCCTATTTTTTCTAACACTTTCACGATACAATTTCACAGTAAATTCATAAACCTATTTTTTTTCTAAACTTCGCGGTACATATTTCCCTCAAACACTTTGTGCCACATTTGTTTTCATCACTAACAATCCTAGTTTTTCCAGCCATCCTCACTACTTTACTGATGTTGAACCCTTACTCTCACGCAAATAACCATACCAATTTTCATACACCATCAAATGTGTTTGTTTCTGTAAATAAACCAGTCTTTAGCAATACAACAATTCCATCCGATTTAATCGCCGTTAATCTTGTAGCTTTCTTTTTGTTCTTTCTGTTGTTGTGTGAAATGTGTTGCAGGTTGTTCTAAAAAAAAGAGGGATGCACGACTATCAAAGAAAAAAAAGCATAGTGAAAGCTTTGGCCGAACCGCACAACCGAAGCCGGACCACCACCGCAACGTCACCAAAGCCGCAAAGCGCCGACTCCGACGGGTTAACCGCCGCGCACACGCATACGCCTCCACCGCGCCTTGCTCGCACCGCCACTGACCGTCAGCTTAGTTGTATACCTTTGCTCGCTGCTTCGCTCGCATCCGGTTAGTTTCCGTTATCACTTTTTCAAGATATTTCCATGTTTTATTTTCCTGTGGTGTGTATTCTTGTCTTGATGAAAAATTTGGGAATGAAGGAAGTTATCAGAATAATATTAATATATGTGATTTTTTATTTTATTTTTTTTGTAAATAAATTGCCACGTGTCATAATATCAACGGTTGGAGTTTAGATGTCTAATTGAGATAGAAAAGAGAGTGGCGGTGATTGTTTAGCATAGTGGTTGTTGCGTTTTCTCGTTTTAATCTTATCTCTTTATGGCAATTTTACCACTACTCTTTTAATTTGTTTAATATAATTGGTCCTTTAGTTTAATCTTGCTGTTAGTTAACATTTAATTCTTTTAAGTTATTTGGTTTTGTTAAAAAGTAAAAATACAAGAAAAATATGAAAAAACATCCTATTTTGTTACGTAAGTTATTAAGATTAGTTCTTAGTTTAAACTTAAATTAGCCATTAGTTCTTCTTAAATTAATTAGTTTGGTATAATAACAAAAAAAAAGAAATATTACTATTTAGATTTTCTTTTTCTTTCATATAAAAAATACCAGAATTAGTGGTTTTAATTTTAATATTTCTTTTTAGAACTTAACATGGATATTATTGATTTTTTCTTTTTTTTAATAATTGTTTATAACTTTGCTATTTTCTTATATGTCATTACTAACATTTTTCTTGTTTTTGCGAGGTACTACCATCGTGAGTATTGGACTGTTTTGCAGACATTCATAGCTTGTGCATGCATGCCAGGATTAATCCAACGCGCTTCAAAGCCTGCAGTTCCATGGTGAACCTTCAAGATTCGACCACGCCTGATTCTAGCATTCAGGTCACAACAAGTTTTCTTAATAAACCTTAGGGGCACCATATCAGATCAAATCAAAAGCTAAGTCCTATTTCGTATTTATTTTAAATAATCATTCTATTTTGTTTTTATCAAATCAGGGTTAAATTTAATTGCCATTGAATTAGCCATACACTCACTGCTTCCTATTATTTCTTCTGTCAATTCTTAGATGATCAGAGTCAATGCTTCATACTCGAGGCAAACCTTTGCCCACCAACCCTGTCAGGGCGAATGCCAAGCTAAGTACTCTTCATTCATTTGCTTTTAATTTCTTTATTCTTTTGTTTTTTTAGAGTTAATAAAGTTTGCCTCCGAACCTGATAATGCACTCACCCTCTTTTGTTTGCCATTTTTCCCACCTTTTCAGGGTTTGTCGAATGCCAAAGCTACGCCATTGGTAACCCTAAACCTCATTTTATTCTATGCCTTTTATTATTATTACTTATGCCTTTTATTATTATTACTTGTGTCAAACCCTGATAAGGGATCCGCTGGTTACAATTTCCCGCCCCCTTTATTGCTTTATATTACTGCGTGGTTAGTAATCCTAGGGAGTGCAAGCCTTAAACTGAATTAGAATAACTAATTAAAAGATAAATATCTGAATATAATCACGTGATTGTTGCACACACGCACCCTTTGGGTAACCTCTCTGCTGCCTTGTTGCCTTGTTGCCTGTTGCCTTTGTGTTTTTGCAGAATAAGCCACGTCCCTCGAATACGAGGATACCTCAGCCATGTTGCCTCGATAAAAAGGTCACGACCCTAAATGATGCTGCCTTCGATACACAAATGACCTCGACCCTCGGAAGTTGCCTACGAAAAAGGCTGAGGTATCTTCTGGTTGCCTAACGAAAAATGGCTTATTCTGATCCTTGCCTTAGACTACCTGCCCTTCTATGGCATGGGACAGTCTTATGGAAAAGGATGCTTCGACGACCCTTCAACCTCCAAACGAAAGGTTCCTGCCCTCTTATGGCAAGGATTGACCCTTTCATTCTAAAAGGCTAAAAAGAGACCTATCATCTGAGTTTAAGGTAATTGCCCCTAATTGCCTTGCAATGCTCAATTTTCATATTCTTTCTCACAATTCTTCAAAAACTGGCTACGCTCATTTACGAGCTAAAGTCCACTTTTTTTTTTCTTTCATCTACTTTTTCTAAAGACAAACGAGCAAGCAAAGCAATTAAGAGCCCATGGAAAACCATGGATGCAAAGGGTGCCTTACACCTTCCCTTTGCATAAATTACCCCCCGAACTTAGATTTCTTTAAAAAGGTTTTTTTCTGTTTCTTTTTGCCTTTCCGAATTTGTTTGGATAAAATAAAAGTCGGTGGCGACTCTTGCTTACCGTACATTTTCGATTAATAAAAAGTCAGTTCACCGTATTACACTAAGGAGATGAGAATCTTGGAATAGAAGAAAAACTCATTTGGATGCACTCAGCTGGGGAATGAGAATCCTTCACTTGGATAAATCCGCCGATGTGCTGGCATGGTGCACTTGAAAGGATGTACCTGTGAGATAAACAGATGAGAATGCCCCATGATATAGCATGACATCTTCAAGGGGTTTCCTCATATGGAAGAGGGTGGTGATGCTCACCCATAATGGGCAAATGCAAAAGCAACAAATTGTCAGACATCTGGGCTTGAAACTCTCCAAACAGGCAACGGATTCACGAGTTGTCAGGCAAGAATTGATTAGAATACCAAACAAGTATCGGCCGGAGTATCAAACAGGCATTGACCTTCCGAGAGAGTGCCACCAGGAAGTGGGCTTAAGGGGTCAAGCAAGTGTTGACTTCAAAGGGACCAAACAGGCATTGGCTTTCATAGTGTTCTGCATATCCATATTGATTGTAAGGATGCCAACAAGTAATGGACTTTCAGTCTCTGATGAATGTTGAGGATGGCGACCCTGACTTTCCGACGGTCTTCGAGTTCATAAGTTTGTTTAGCTCACACCTGAACCTAAACTGATCACCTCCTGATGAGGAAAGAATGCTACTGCATAGTGTCTTGCCCCAGCCGGAGGGACTTTGAAGAAATTTGCCTCGTAAGGACTTCCTGATATCTATTTGTATCAAACTGACTTGCCCCAGTATCAAGAATTTTGGCACCATGCCCTGATTGACCAGCGTTGCAGGTAGCTTCAAATACGTTTGGGTGAATGTCCCTTATTACTCAACACTTTGAGAGATTCTTTGAATCTTGACCTGATTGCCTCAGATTGACTGAAAACTTACTCGGTAGAGTAATCAAACGCTTTTGTGCCCCTGAGGGTGATCAGACTTTGAAATATGGCTGGCTCTGCTCAACGGAGTTCGAAAGACAACTTGTCCTTCGGGAGGATAAAACTTTTTCATCTAAAGTTCATGATGGAAACTTTCCTGATGTTAAGCACTTGTTCATATGCAAAGAATGTTTATTATGAGAAATATAATTCTAATGCAAAGAGTATGTTTGTCTTGAAGTTTAAATAAACTTTTTGAAAGGATGTCGTAACATCGATTTTTGTTTTTGTTAAAGAAAGATGGTGTGATACCAACTCAAGCGCTTAGCGGATCTCCTAGGAGTCAGCTTACCGTATTCTCGGGTATAGTCTGCTTTCGAATTAACCCTGCTTCAATTAGGACTTTTAAGGGTTGTAACATGGCCAGGTTCACGGTTTTTAGAAAAAAGGATTTTTAGGCTCAAATTATTTGGTGCCCACCCCCTTCATGATGTTCTCCAGTCCTAAGTTCAGTTAACTTGACACAAGCATTCATCTTTCAAGAGGAATTTGGAAATGATTGAGGAGTAAATGAGGTCTTCTGGACACGGCAATCACTTTACCTTTCATTTTGGTGTCTGATCACACGACTTTGTTTCTTTGATGAGGATCCTTGTTTTGTAATCCTTTTTTTCACTTTTGCTATTTTTTTTTTGTTTCCCTAACTTTTGCCTGGACAAATTCTTTTGAATTTTGAGTTTGAAGTCCAGCGGGATGCCCTAACTTTTGCCTAAGTCACATGCTTTCAAGTTGTTGACTTAGCGGGCTTTCTTCTATTTTTTTCATTCTTTTATTTCCTTTTTTTTGAACAAGTCGTGCGATCCGGAATCTCTGATTTGTTGGAGGTGATTGTGACTGCCTGAGTCATTAATTGATGAAGAATTACCATTGCGGTATTATCATCTTTTGACCTCTTGATGTGAGGGATAATCTTTATGTTTCGACCTCCTTAGGTGAGGGATAATCGTTGCAGGTTCTGACTTTCCTCAATCTTCTGAAAGATAACCATTATTGTATCTTTAAACGTGTGCTCCTGATGAATTTTGAATGCTTGATCAGGTTAACTGAATACTACCCGGCCCTGGGTTAAATGTGAGGGTTTTTTTTTTTTTGAAAAGAAACTCCTACTTCAAAGGCTCAGAGGGGTTAACGAGGATTTCACTCCCTTATATCTCCAGCGTTTGGGAATTTGAAACAATGCCTGTACATCATCAACAAGGTTCTACTCAAAAGCATACTATTTGAGGTTCTTGGTATTATGTTCATCATTCTCCCTACGGAGTTGTCATGCTTTGTTAGCAAGAGTTATGTATCACAAAAAGCATAGAAAACATATAAGAGCAAAAGCGAATGGATTTTTTCAAGACAAACATATCCAATGCATTATGATTATAGTTCAAAAATAAACAAGTTTTACATACAAAAGTATTGAACAAAGCAAGAAAGCTTAAACATGAACATGCATGATGATTTAGGAATTGCCAATGTTGAGGAGATCCTCTTCGTATGGACTTATTGCTTTAAAAGATCCGCTAAGTCAAAGGAGAAATTCAATTCTGGAATTCAGGTGCAAATGTGATAGCCTTTGAGTCAATCAGGTCTTAAACTTTGTCTCTGAATGACTAACAACCTTCAATCAGATAACCAAGTTCCCCGATAGTGGAAAGCACACCAAGCACTACGTCAGAACACTTTAGATCACTTCCTGGAAGAAAATTTCGGCAAAGTCATGCAGAAGTTGCAAGTGTCCAGCTTTTAGGGATTTGAGCCATGCAAGTGGTGCACAAACTCAAGATACAAGGCGTCTTGCTTATCCCTCGGTCGGGAGCCCCAAAAAAATCAGCGACTGAAGTTTGTGAATGCTTTAGGGGTTTTAGCTGCTAATGATGCAAACTCAAGAACGCGGAGTTTTGCTTATCCCTCGGTCGGGAACCCTAAATATAGTTGCTGAAACAGAAATCACCATTGTGACTAGAGGAAACTTGTATGACTATCAGCGAACAACAATAACCTTTGTGCTTGGCCACCAAAGTCATTACTTGGAACACACAATAGTTTTTATGAAGGAAACCTCTGGCAGTATCAATTGCAAGTGATTCTCATGAGTTACTTCCTCGAGGAAGAACAAACATTCTACTTGCGGCAGATGAAACGGGATTGACTGGTAGGAACCATTGTGAATAAACTCAAACATCTCTCAGCATCGAGCAAGTCCTGGAATCTTTGTACCTCAACACCTTGTAAGGCTTGACATTATGATCAGGTGCCCCAACATGGAACACACCTAGTATTGTCATTGAAATCAGGAGAACTATCTGTGGTGAAAAACATCCAAAGCACGAATCTTAACCAACTGAAATTCCAACAAGCAAGGATGTAACTGGACGCAAGGCATTAGGATTCTCATCAGCTTGTTTCTCTTACTCTTTTTGTCTCTAATGACAAGCAATGGTTGCTGAAAAGGAAACTCCATGAGGAGGAAGAGGTGACTCAGAATATGAAACAGAACTTTGAGAATGAGAGATACCTTTGCAGATCACTCTTGATTACTATCTAGCAGAAGATTCTGGCGAAGTCACACGGAATTTGTAAGTGCATCAGGGATTCGAGCAATGCAAATGGTGCAATGCTCAAGATAGACAATGTCTTGCTTATCCCTCGTTCGGGAGCCCCAAGCAACTTCAAAGACTTGCAGATCAGACATCACGACCAGATGCCCCAGAATAGAACTCATACCTAGTGTCATCGTCATCAAGCATAGAACCTGTAGACATCCACGCAATACAGAGCTTAAGTAGTTGCAAATAAAGCAAGCATGGAAGCACATAAGCATAAGACAAGTCTTTAAAAAGAACCCCAACTGAGCTTTCTTCTCGGTAAAATCCCCACAAAGTTCTTCCATGACTAATCTCTGAACAAACCATAAGAACAAGTCGAGTCTGTGAGTCTGGAGAGAATACCAAGTCTGAATAAGAAATCCCCAACTCTGAACACCTGTTATGCATGAAATGTATGAGATGCATGATATGCGTGCAATGCCATGTTCATTCAATTTCCAAAGAATCCTCGTGTTTTGATTTTTTAGCAAATAAAAGATGGAAAAGCTCGATACGAGACTTAAAGATATGATTCCTTGAAAATGGAAGGAACATGTATGCTATTATTTTTTATACATCATTTTCTCAAAAGTAATTATGCAACGATGCAAAATGATGGGAACCAATGTCTCCACAATACTGAATATAATTGCACAGGTTTAAAGGTGTTGCGTTGCTTCAGGATACCAAGAACCAATTAACCGCCGATAGAACCACTCCTGTTGTACCATGTCTGAATAGAACCAAAAGTAACAGGATCAAAGCTCCGCCGTCGTTTCAGAATACCAAAATATCGCGCACAATGAGAATAGACCAAATAAAGGTCCGACCTCCAAGTTGAAGAAGTAAATGGTATGTAGGAGCCAAGGTTTCCTGTCCCATCCCAAAACCTCACAGGTAGGAATCCTAAACACATACAGGATGTCCCTAATGGTCGCCAGGAATTTCGAACAAACAATGAGAGCGCCTGCCTACGGCAATAAGCATGCAGGACAGAGATCGCCTCACCGAGTCCTCTCCTGGTTGTGGTATGCTATGCCAACTCTACGTGCCAGGCGCCACGAGAGCCAACAGAACTATCCACGCTAATCTAAGTGTATACTTGGTCTGGGTAATGGACCTTTTACCTCACAGTAACATCCCGCCCGCCAAAAAAACAACCAGCCAGCACAATAGTATATCTAGAATATGGAAAGCGGTAAACACATAGATGCAAATGCATGCAAGCAGTATATACAATGATGATAACAATAAACACACAAACACCCATAGAAAAGGAATCAAGCAAGAACTAGGAACGACACTCAGGTGTCCCCAATGAAGTCGCCAGCTGAAGCAACTGGAAAACTCATCGAAACAAAACAATGAAGTCGCCATCGAACATCTATTTATCCTACAATAAGGAATGGAAAATATCGAAGAAAACCAAATAATAGCTCAGGTCTCAGAGAACGGGTAAGGGTGTCTGTTACGTGAGGGTAAGGTATTAGCACCCCTCACGTCTGTGGTACTCCACAGGATCCATTCTTGCTAGTTTTCTAATCTAAGGGTGTGTGTGTCATGCAATGTGCAAAGGGAAACATGCAATGGAATATAAACAGGATAGCAGGAAACATGCAAATATTAGGCAAATAAGATAAAAGAAAAAATTGAACAAAATAACAAAGAAAAGAAAAGTTCGAACAAAATAAAGAAAAAGAGAAAAGTCCGCTCGCTAGGGTGTTCGTACCCTGTGCCTACGTACCTCCAATGTGCAATGGAGAAATCAGAGCGCCGTAGTTCGGCTCAAAAGTTTCTATTTCTATCTCGATTCGCGTCTCCTAGAGAAACGGAACTGAGCACCCTTAGGGAGCATGCAAACAAGGAGCATCACAAAGATCCTAGCAAACATGGCATGTGAACAGGCATCACAGATAAGAACAGGCGAACAGGCATCGCAAAGATATCATACGAACAAGCATCGCAGATAGAAAGACAAACATGTAACAGGCATACATGTGCAAGTGTGAACAAGTATCACGAATGAAAATGCGAACAAGCATCACAAACAACATGTAACGGGCATACACGTGCAGGCGTGTGAACAAGCATCACAAAGATATCACACGAACAAGCATCGCAGATAAGAAGATAGTGAACAAGCATCACAAACATATGGCATACAATCGAGCTCCGCTCGAGAAACAAACAAACTACTGAAGTAGTAATCAATGCAAATGCAACACACAAACGAGCTCAGCTCGTAAAGCAAGCAAACTACAGAAGTAGTGACTTGGGAACTAGGGAGACGTTCTAGCTAACGGGGAAAGTCCTCCGAAGCCACCGTCCACGGGGAAAGTCCTCCGGGACGGTTGAACAAGAAAATAACGGGAAATAAACGTTCTAGCTAACGGGAAAAGTCCTCCGAAGCTCCCATCCATGGGGAAAGTCCTCCGAGACGGGTGAACAAGACTATAACTGGAAATAAACGTTCTAGCTAACGGGGAAAGTCCGAAGCTACCGTCCACAGGGAAAGTCCTCCGAGACGGGTGAACAAGACAAAAAATAACCGTTCTAGCTATCGGGGAAAGTCCTCCGAAGCCACCGTCCACGGGGAAAGTCCTCCGAGACGGGTGAACAGTAACAAAGAAAGAGGCAAGGAATAGTAAACAAACAAAAACAGAGCCTCTTTCGAGGGCTTGGCCAGATGAATGCCTAAGTCTTACTTCTCATGGCAAATATGATGCTGCATGCCTACCCTACTTCTCATGGCAAGATATGGTACACGAATAGGTAAAAGGGACAAGGAGAATACCGAGCGGATAGCAAATCCGCAATGAGCTAGCAAGCGAAAGCAAAGAAGTCCAGAATACTTCGCGTAAGCCAGCATCAAGCAAAGCAAGTCAGAAAGCGTCGTCGCGAAAATAGATCACCAGCGACATGTGGCACGCGTCGAGCATAACCACATAAGCAACCTTCAAGAGAACACAAGCCAGACAATGCAGGAATATACATCTCAATGAATGAGAGATCAGGTGACTAGCATCGGAAATAGGTTCGTGTCCCACAAATAAAGTGGAACACGACGCAAATCGCACCGGAAGCAAATCTGTGTCCCACAAATAAAGTGGAACACGAAGCAAGTCAAATCGCAATCGAAGGCTCTCTCGAAGTACCTCGCACATCTCAGCAAACAAATCAGTAGTAACAAGGAAGCACGCTATAGAAAATACTAGCAAATAATCAAACATCATATTTTTCATGGCATTTTATCAAAGAATTAGAACTAAACTATGTAACAAAACAAATAAATTCTAACAAGAGAACATATTACATGTTTTTATATTTCTTTTTATGAATGCGAGAAATCTAATCAAACATACTATTTTTCATGGTTATTTATCAAAGAATTAAAACTAAACAATATAACAAAACATTTAAATTCTACCAAGCAAAATATTACATGTTTTTATTATTTTTTTCTATCATGCAAAAATTCAACAAAACTACAATGATTTTTATGTCTTTCATTATGCTAAAAATAATACAAAACATATTAGTAAAAAGACTAAATCTAACATGTGAAATAGTGCACACAGGGGGTTTGAAGTTGAAAATAGTGGTGCAGGGAACAATTCTGGGCGCAGAGCTTAGGAAATTGGCCCAGACAGATTTATTTTTGTTCTAGCTTCTGTCCAGCCAAAAAACAAATGGCGCACTGGGCTCAAGAGGGAGGTGTGGTCAGCGATTTGGCCCAAAGCTGTTTTTGTACTCAGTTTTCATTGTTATCAACTAAAAAAAATGGTGTATCGGGCTTAAAGGGGAATGGAAATAGCAATTCAGTGATAAGGCCCAAGGGATTGTGATCCACAATGATTATTTTGATTCAATTAAATCCTAATTACTAGTTAAACTCAACTAATTCTAATTAGTCCTAATTAATACTGATGCTAATTGAGAATGAGTGAAAGAGGAATTAGGTTAAAGAATATTCACGTACATTTGAGAGTAGGTCTCCTTCCCCACAATACGCGAACGGCGCCGGTGTGCTACTCCGACGAACTTCTCCGTCGCCGTCTTTCAAGCACCATTGCGAATAACAAGGGCAAAACGACATCTCTTCCTCAACACCTCATACTTCTCCTCCCTATCTCCAACGAAACCTGCCGGACTGCTCCGACGACTCTTGAACCGTGATGACAAGAAGATCAGAGGAACCTTTAATCCTCAGGTAATACCGTGTATCCCTCATTTTAGATCGATTATTCTTCCTTCTTCTTGAATCTCATTCAGCTGCGTACTTCTCCTGGTTTGTTGTTGTTGTTGTTGCAGTTGAAGGTGAGTAGTGTTGGTGCGTGAGGTTGACGATGATGATATCGATTGAAGAATGAAGATGATGCGTCTCTAATGATGAATCGATGATGATGACGTTGTGGAAGATTGAGTCGCGAAGACGATGATTATTGGATTCTGATGCGTTTCCTTTTTTATCGACCTCACTCCACTGAAGCTGATGAAGATGATGATTATTGAAGAACTGTGTTGACGTGGAAGATGATGCTGAGAAGATTGAATCACGTTCGAAGATTGGTTGAGAGAGGATCCAAGCTTGTTACAGATTCGGTTCAGGTTTTGATTCTTCTCCTCCTTCATTTCATTTCTGAATGTTGAGAATTAGAGATTGATGAATCATGAAGAAAAATATTGCTGCGTTTCTGTTACAGATTTTCTCTTCTCTTTTTTCTGAATCTTCTTTGGTGATTGAATCGGATAGTTTTGTAGGTTGAGGATTGAATAAAGATGAAAGGTTCTGAACTGGTTATGAAGATTGAAGAATCAAAGATGATGAAGAACGTTGGAGTTTTTCTGGTGATTATCAGAGGATTGAAGGTTTTCTGATGAAGTTTTTCTTGGTGATCGACGAATGAATATGGAAGTGATTATGGAGAGAGTGCAGGATGAAGATGGTGAGAAAAGTTTGTTACCATTTTGTTATGGTGAGTTCCTCTCTCTTTTCTTTCTGTTACGTTTTTCTTGAATTCTGTTATCTCCTTCTCTTGACTCTCGATTAAGCTTCTTTTTGTATAATTTTGAATCGGGCTTTGATGTGTAGATGCAGGTAGCTTGAAGTTCGGTTTATTGGTGATTTAGGTGCGGTTTTGCGGGAACCAGTTCGGTTTTGTGAAGGGCTCAACCGTTAGACCATAGACTATGGAAAAAACTGTTTAACTCTTGTGTGCAGAATTTGTGTTGGCTGAACCGAAATATTGGATATTTACATAGGGTGTTCCCGTCACCTTTTTTGAAGTGCAGCCGGTTTTATGTGGGCTCCGGCTATGAATTATGCAGGGAGCTATTTTTGAAGCTTGAACAAAGGGCACATGATGATCTTAGAACCTGTAACTTAACACTTTAGGTTGAACATGTTCATGTAACTTTTGTAATTCACCCAAAATGTAAAGGCTAAACATGGTTTGTAATTTGCACCTTTGTAATTTTGATTGAACACGAACGATCTTTGGATGAACATGAATAAATTTGAATTAAGGATGAATACATTTGAGGCCTACGCCTGGAATTAACTCTTGACGAATCATGAGCTTAATACCTTTGATAATATTTGAACGCCTTAGCAAACATGAGTGAATATTCCAAAATAATCTTCAATTTTCAATGAACACTTCACATTTAACGTTCAAACCATAAATGACTTGCATTATGAGTAACAAGTGTTTGAACTCATAATAACACTTTAATCACAATGATCCCGCAAACCATATATTGTACCATGGCTAATATGTTGACTTGCACAACAAGCAATTAGAGGAAACCTTTGCGCCGAAATTGTCTTTAAAAACAACAAAAATTCTTTAATTTTTCTTCCAATTTTCAAACGACGAAATAAACGCCGTTGATAACTTATAGCACGAAGAAGAGGGCAAATTTTGGGGTGCAACAGTGAGGCTATTATTATTTTCTGTTGCATATGCCCTTGATGTGTGAACTTGGGATAATTCATATTTGGTTGTACCTTTGAGGGGAAGTATTGGTTCTGTATGATAAGGGGAGTAAGGGACCTGTCTAAATATACAAGCTCCAATAGTTGTGTTGATGTGATGTCAGACCAAATGTTTGAACATCTGAATCCCAGAGAGCTTTAATGAAGACTATGTGTAATTGTTGTGTATCTCTGATATATTCTTATGTTTGATGTAAGTTTACATGGTTTCATGTAGCTTTGTTTTGTGGTTTTATTCCTGTCTCTAGGACTTAAGTGTTTTGGTTGTTTTAGCCAAAATTTGTCAAAGGGGAAATTGTTAGATCCATGGTTTTGTGGTTGGCATTAATTTAGCTAAAACATGGTTCTTGTACATATTTGGAATGTTTAGACCAATAAGACAAATGACACTGGATAGAAGAAGTGGATTTGGAACAAGACATATAGGAATTAGGGTGAACCATGGGAACCGTCAAGTCAGCAAGACGATCTTGCTCGTCGGACGACCTTAGTTCTCCACCTCGGCAAAAATGAGTTTTCTAGCTCGGCAGATGTTACTTCAAGTAGGGTCGGAATCGTCCATCATAGTCGGTCGTAACGGCTATCTACACACGAAAGGCCTTCGCCGTTACAGGGTTACAATCTTTTAGTGGTTGACGACGGAGGTTACTACGGCTCCCGAATGAGGGATAAGTAAGACACACTTGATCATGAGTTTGCATCAACTGTATAGTTCAAATCCCTAAAGCTAAATCTACAAACTCCTTTTTGACTTCATTGGAATCAGCTTCCGGGAAGTAGTTGAATAGTGTTCTGCATGAATAATTCTTAACTGATGTTGAGCAAGATGTTGTAACATCCTGATTAATTGTCATGACAAGTTCTGTTGTCATGAGTTTTGACAGATGTTCTGTCAGATGTTGTGACATGCAGTACCAGAATATCATGACAGTGCATACTGGTTTTTAATCCTTGAAGATTTGATTGAAAAATATGAGATTCTAGAATATTCAGACACTCATACACGCGCAGCCAATCAAGGAGCTTTTAGAATAAATGGATATTTGATTTGGTTTCATAAAAAGGATCTTGGAGACTTATTAATGAAACTTGGATTTGATTTGATTTGATTTGATTCTATTTTCTGTAAAGATTTTGCAGCTGATTAAAAATGGAGAAGATTAGATTTGTTTCAGAGTCCAAGCCCATACTGTAAGAGTCTATAAACAAGGACTTGATAAACCTAGTATAGCAAACATTCACAAGAAGAAACCGTGAGTGCAAATAAGGGTTTAGATTTTGAGAGGAGTTCAAGTTCTTTGAGTTTTTTTGTTTGTATGTCACTCATGTATCTTCTGAAACATTGAGGTAGACTAATTGTTCTCACTCTTGAGGATTTTAAGAAAAAGAGTTGAGTATTGTTCTTGATTGAAGTGTAATCTTTCTATTTGGTTCTTTTGGTCACTGGGATTGGGACTGGTTTTGATACAGTTGTTGGGATTGTAACTGTCTTTAATCACTGAGGTGATTGTGGGAAGTGAGAGGGGGTTCTCATATCTATGAGGTTCCTAGGTAGAAATTGCATAGAAGTAGTGATTAGGTGATAAGTTATAAACTGAGACTATTTAGACTTTGAACTAAAACTATTATAATGGATTTTCTTCTTGGCTTGGTAGCCCCCAAAATAGGTGACGTTGCGTTGAATTAAGTTAACATTTGATTGTGTTGTCTTCCTTTCTTCACTTTATTTTCTGCACAATCTATTTTCTGTTAGCAGATGATATTATAACATCTGTCTTGCCATTGTGTTTGTGTTAAGACATCTATCTTGACATGTGTTTTGCAAGTGCCAGAATTTCATAAAGTGAACCACTAAAGGATTTTACCTTTAATGGACCACAAACATCAAAATATACCAATTGAAGCAACTTTGACTTCCTTGAGGGAGGATTTCTCTTGAAAGACACTCAAGTATGTTTTCCATCCATGCAATGAGAACACTTCTCCAAATATGCATTCTTTAATCTAGGAAGAACATCTTTTTGGGCCAAAATATTCAGCCCCTTTCACTAATATGACTAAGTCTTCGGTGCCACAAAGATGCTTCCATGTTGATAGCATTCACACTATCCATAGCAACCAAAGCTTTTGTCCAATACAATTTAGGAAACTTCTCCCCTCTAGCCACAACCAAGTTTCCTTTGTTGAGTTTCCATTTTCCAGAACCAAAGTGATTGTCATAACCACACTCATCAAACATATGCACAGAGGTCAAATTAAAGCAGATATTTGGAGCATGTTTGACACCTCTAAGCAACAATTGCATTCCCATATTGGTTTATATGTAAACATCATTAAAACCAATTACCTTAGATACACTATCCTTACCCAAATTAAATACTCTAAAGTCACAAGAAGTATAAGATATGAATAAATCATTCCTTAGTGTAACATGCAATGTAGCACCACTGTTAACTATCCACATGCTCTCGTTTGATACAAGATTAACAGACTCATGATCACAGAGAATATCAAGATCATAACTAGTAGCAGTAGTAACACAATCATCATCATGATCTCTTTTTTTAGACTTACCTATTTTGCCTTTGTTATCCCTTTTCTACTAATAACAATACTTCTGTATGCGTCCTGTTTTGTGACAATAATGACATTCCAGATTTTTGTATCATGGCTTGGACTTGCTTTTGCTATTCTCTCTACCACCTTTCGGTTCCTTTTTGCGACTTCTCCCCTATTTTCAGTGACAAGTACCTCAGATTGAGATGAAGAACCTTAGTCGTTTCTAAAGAAACAACACCTTTAGAAGCAGAAATTATAATAGAAACCCAAAACGTCTCCCAAGGCTCTGGTAAAGATAGCAATAGAAATAGTCTCAAAAGTTCATCATCAAGTTTAATACCCATTCATGACATCTGATTAAAGAGCCCTTGAAATTCACTCAAGTGACCTGAAATAAAAGTCCCCTCCTTATACTACAAACTTATGAAGCTATTCAACAAGAACAATTTATTATTCCCTGATTTAGAGGTATACAAGGACTCTATCGTCTCCCACAGAGATTTTGCACGTGTCTCACTAGTAATATGATTATAAACATTATCTTCTACATATTATCGAATAAACCACATACCTGTTGATGTTCAAACTCCCATTCTTCATCAGACACAGAATTCGGCTTTGCAGTACTAAAAACCGGTAAACGAAACCTCTTCATAAATAGTAATTCTTTCATCTAACCCTTCCATAAATGACAATTAGAACCATTCAACAATACCATCTTTATCTTTGTATTTGACTCCATCATTCAAACAAGTAAAATAGCCCTTAACCAAGAGCTCTGATGCCACTCTGATGGGAAATTAAAACACAATAACAGAGTAGTACGCAACAAATGTAAAATTTCCCACACTAAGGATCAACAACAAATATAAGACGTCAAATCAAACAAATAAACACACAAAAGAACACCGATATTTTTAACGTGGAAAACCCCTCAACATGAGAGTAAAAACCACGAGTCGTCCAAACCAAAGAAATATCTCCACTATAATCAGTTGAGGGTACAAGAGAGTCTTAAAGTGATTCGCAAACAAGTTATAACAACCACAAATCATAAAGTAAAACTAACTTACAAATAAGAAAAAAAAAGCTGTAAAATAACCCAAATCTGCAACTCCAATGCGAGACAAATATCTTTTAGCTTAGACCTTGTTTTCAAATTTTGAACGGTCAAAAGTTCGATACATGAGTTGCGAACATGCCTATAAAATTTCAGGTCGATCTAATGGCGAACGAATTGGGGTCGTCGATTTGGGGAGACTTATGCAGAAAAAGGGGAAATGAGTTTCTCTCCTCTCTTCTCTCTTTTGAATCCTTATTTTCTCTTTATCTCTCTTAATCCTAAATTGACACTCTCCACTTAAATAAGTGAGACAAGCAGACTATTAATATTTGGACTTTTCTCCTCATAAGAAGGGAACCAAAGCCTAACACTATCGACGTCATAACAAGTAAAATTTTCATCATAGTAAATCAGATTTAGACCTGAAAATCCTATCTATATGATATTTCTATCCACTTTCGTGTTTTGTGAAGTAAATTCAGGTGTCCAATGGGAGACATGAGCTAGTGGTCGAATAACATCCACGACTATTCTAAAATGATTATTTCTTTATCAACGACAATTTAACCATTTAAAACTTGCTACCATTGTTTATGATCTCGATTCCTCCTTGTAATTTTTAAATTTTTGAGAGTCTCTCTTTCGCAATATTGTACCAAATATCTTTCCCAAACAACTTAACAACTTAAAAACAATTTTTTCCACATGAACCTTCGACGAAAGTCTATTTCTATTTTCAAATTTTACCCGAACATATATTTTGACGACCAAATCTTTTTTCTCGGACAATAGAAGTTTGTGTCAATCAAACCAACTTATAATTTAAAGAGATTTTTGAAAAATATTGATATATTTCTTATTACTGTTTTCTTTTACGATAAAGAAAACAAATTCACAAGGTTCAAAACAATCAAAATATTTTCTACCAAAAATGTATTTTCAATCAAAATATTTAATAATTTTAATTTTATACTATATTTAATTTTTACAAATCAGTTTGCATTTAAACACGCTTATTCTATTTTAAAAATTTAAAATATCTACTCTATTTGAACAACATACACATTATTAAAAGAGTCCAACACTTAATTGTGTAAATGAAATTGATCATGGTGCACAATTTTAAACATCTAACTAAACAATAGCATAAATAGATACACACAATAAAAAAATGATTAGCGGAAATAACTCAAATTTATCTATAACTTGTAGTAAACCGAAAATTATGGTGTAAGAATTCACGCAAAATTTTCATTAATTAACGAAGAAGCTGAAGTATTTAACCCGTTATCCATGAATTAGAAAAAATTAAGCAAGTTTTAAACGGGTCATTGTGGGTCCCACAGGTATGATCGCCACCTGTCATAAATTGATTGGACAGCGACCTGATTTAGCCTTTACCAACTTAACACCCAACAACTTTTCTCACCGTCTCTTCCCAATTGAAACGCTTTCCAAATTGCACAACAAACGGAGCCTCGGATCCGAACCACCAGGTTCCGTATCCGAACCTGTATCTTTCTCGTTCGTTGAAAAATTTTCTCACTTATTTTCTCGATCATTATCTTTGTCCGAACGCGCCACCATTTCTCTTCGCCTTCAAACCCTAACCAAACGCGTGGATTCTCAACGCGCTTCCAGGATCAGCTTTTTTCTTCAATGGAGTTTGTTCATTGTCACTGTGAGTTCCTGCACTCGCTTTCTCTCTCTAGAAACCCTAGCTTTTTTTCTCTCTAACATCGTTTTGCGAAGAGAAAAACGAATCTATGCGTGTGTGCAATTGTGGAAGCTTTTGGAGTTGTTTTGTTGATTATAATGCGGTTTATCAGATGGAATTGTGTATTACTTGTATTAACTTCCGATCTCGTGTGTTTTCTCTCTGAATGTGTGATTTTGGAATTTTTTTTCTTCTTTTTGTTGAGGTTAGGAGCTGAGACTGTTTGGGGCAGAAGAGTTTTATGCTTAATTGTGTTTGTATCTAATAAGTAAGAATCTACATAGCACCGACACCTCTGAAATAAAACGTGTCTGACACTTGCGCCGATATTTGTGATTAATTTTAATTAGTTTATTTTTTCAAATTTTTATGACACCGTGTCAGTGTGTATGTCGTGTTTGTACCTAATAAGTAAGAATTTACGTAGCGCCGACACTGAAAGGAGTAAAACAAGTGTCCGTGTCCTACACTGGCGCCAACATTTGTAATTACCTTTAATTTATTTATTTTTTCAAATTATTAATGATGCCGCTGTATCAGTGCCTTTAATTTATTTATTTTTTCAAATTATTACTGGTGGCGCTAGTGTCGATGTCGTGTTTGGGATGTTCATGCTTCATAGTTAAGAATAAATACCACAAAGGATAAATTTGGAAAAACAATACCAACTGTTAACAAATTTAGTACTAATACAAGCTTAATTCTTGTAATTAAGTCAATATGGTCCTGTATTTAAGAATGAGGTAGTAGTAATTATGATTGAGAAAGACTAGAAGTGGAACTAAAAAAAAGGACGTAATGATTAAATGATCTTTCATTAATTAGAGATACATGAATTTAAGATAGGAAACTATGGTGTTTGATTCATGTGGGCAATCCCATTATTAATTATTTGGTTGTTGTTGTGGGTTTGTCACCTGACTTAGTTGGGTTGTTTCTTGAAGTGGCTGCATGAATCTATTGAGAAATTGTATGACTTTTTCTTCTATTTTGTCATTAGTTTGCCTTCACTTCAACAAAGTCAGGTGATGCTGGCATGCATAGTTATAATGATTTTGGACCTCAATGTACACTAAATATTTACATCTTGAGATGAAAGAGATACACAATGAAATTATTCTACACAGACAAACATAGAGAGTTAGAGGGACAGGGAGGAGAGAAATTCACATATGTAAATCTACTTGGTGCTCTTGTAAATAAAACATAAGTGCGAAAAATGTTGTAATGGTTCCTGATGTTCTTCATGCTTTCATGACATTATTGGTGTAAAGAATAATGTGCTAACTCATATGGCTTCACCCATCTTCCATTTTCTTCTACTCACAACTTGATTCATGTAAATACTCTATTTATGAATCATCTCTAGTTAATTTAAGTCTGGGTAATAACAATAGGTTTCCCACTTTAAAAACATTTGAAGCTTTTGCTTGCCTTATGAATTTGACGGGTATGGAAAAAAAAATTATTATGATTAGTGTAATTTGTCTTTTTATATATGTGGTTAAAGTAAATGTGAACACATGCAAAGGGGAGTGTTATGAAATGATTAGAAGTTTTTGGATTCTCCTTGGCATGTTAACTGGTTGTGATTTTGCAATGAATTGTACCTTTGATTTTCCATTCAACGAATTAGTGCGAGTGACCACTTGTGTGATGGTAAGTTGCAGGAATAGTTAAATTTTGGTTTAAGTATGACATAGCACAAATAGCTAGATTGTATGCCTACTAGGTTTCGCTTTTGACTAGACTTTTTCCGCTAGAAATATTATATGATTATCATGAACTTTCCTTTTTGAAAAGCTAATTTTGTATCTTATATTGCTGGCTTGTGAGACATGTTCCATTTCACCGCTGTGCATATTCCTCATAACTCGTGTATAAATTTTTTTATGAAGAGTTAATTTTGCGTCTCAAATTTTTGGCTTGAAAGACATGTTGCATTTCACTGCCGTGGAAGTCCTCATTACTATTTAATTTGCATCTAGAGAGTTGCTGTCCAATATTTAGCCCTTTTCTCTTGTATAAATTTACGACCACTTAAATGATATGATACATTTTTTATTAAGAGTGCCCATGTATGGTCTATTATTGTTGTATTTCCATATCTTTTCACAATTATTCTGGTATCTAATTGATACCAAATGGATTTTTTACTTGCAGGGATATTTTAATAATTTTCAGGTTTTAATTGAGGCTGCGCGGAGTTGTGTTCTTGGACATCTTCCTTCTACGTAGGTTGTTAAAAATTTGTGTCTTGGTCAAGCATTCTTTTAAATAGTTGCCTGCTTAAAGTTTGTGGGCTGGATTACCTATGCCTGGAAACGAAGGAGTAGACAGGGTCCATAATTTTTTTGGTCAAGAAAACTTGTCCCAGGGACAGTATCATTCACAAGCGGTTGATGGGAACTGGCCAGGACTGAACAATAATATATGGGTTGGCAGCCAGAGATCAACTGGTGTGCCTTTTATTTCCAATTTGAAGAATTTTAATCAACAGCAATCTGGTAGAGATTCTACAACATTTATTTTATAATTGTTTCACTCGTCATTATCCATTTTTATACATTTAATTTTTAACTTGCTAAAACAATGATGCTGAAGTTTGACTTTGTAATGTTGTTCGAGATTGTCTTTATTAATTACTGATTACACTTCCTTCCCTGTCTCAAAGATTCGGAGCAGGGACACATAAGCTCTCCACATATGCGTCATAGTCTGAACCTATCACAATCAAATTTGAGGTCTGAGTCTGGAAGAAATCAGCTGCCAAACCAACAAGCAGCTGTAAGTGGCTACATGCAGGGACAACAGGTTTTCCAGACTAGGCACAGTGGATCTAATATTATGGGAATGGATACAGAATCTGATTGGCACAGCCTATCAAGAGGAATACCCATGCCAGAGTCACAAGGGAGTAGTGGTCTTGAGCTTTATAAGAAAAATTTGGCTAGGAATGATGCTGGCGATTCTCCTGTCAATTTTGATTTCTTTGGAAGTCAACAGCAAGTTAGTGGCCGCCAGAATGGAATGCTTCAGCCTTTACCTAGACAGCATTCAGGAATAAATGAAATGCATCTATTACAGCAGCAAGCATTACTTAACCAGATGCAAGAACTTCAAAGGCAGCAACAATTTCATCAACTAGAAGCAAAGCAACATAATTCTATGGCCCCAGCCCAGTCTATTTCAAAACAAACAGTTACTGGCCATTCCGCATCTCTTATTAATGGAAATCCTGTAAATGAGGCATCTAACTTTATGTGGCAGCCTGATGTTACACCAAGTAATGCAAATTGGCTCCAGCGTGGTGCATCTCCAGTTATGCACGGGTCCTCTAATGGGGTTATGTTATCTTCCGAACAAGGACAAGCATTACGCATGATGGGTTTGGTTCATAATCAGGGAGGAGACCAGTCTCTTTATGGGGTTCCAGTATCTGGGTCAGGAGGCACTCCTAACCTTTTTTATCATTTTCAAGCAGATAAGCCTGCAATGCCTCAAGTTTCTTTCCCACAGCAATACTCTCATGTTCATGGGAACAAATCTACACTGCCTCATATAACACCCGGTGGTAGTCCATTCCCAGCTCACCAATATAATGCGTTTTCAGATCAAAGTAACAGAAATGATGGACCCTTAGTTTCAAGACAGGATATTCAAGAAAAGAGCATGTTTGGACCTACTGCTCATGGTATAAATAGTAGAGTCAATGTGGAAAACTTGCAGCAAATGAATTCTGAGCAAAGAATTGTATCAATGCAAGATTTTAATGGGAGACAAGAACTAGCTGGATCTTCAGAGCTATCATCACAAGACAAGATAGTGCAGGTTCCTCCTTCACAAAACGTAGCTACACTAGATCCAACTGAAGAGAAGATTTTGTTTGGCTCAGATGATAGCCTGTGGGATGGATTTGGTACGAATATAGGTGACTTTAATATGCTGGATGGTACAGATAGTTCTAGTGGATTTCCATCCCTTCAGAGTGGGAGTTGGAGTGCGCTTATGCAGTCTGCTGTAGCAGAAACATCCAGTAGTGACATGGGTATCCAGGAGGAGTGGAGTGGTCTAGGTTTTCGGAATACGGGGCAGTTATCTGGAAACGAGCAACCTTCAACTACTGATGGCAGCAAACAGCAATCCGTTTGGGCTAACAATAACTTGCAATCACCTTCCAATTTAAATTCAAGACCTTTTATTCAGCCCAACAATGTTAGTAGGCCCCCAACAGCTGAAAACCATTGTAGTGTTTCTGAATTACATCAGTCAGGTCCCGACTCTTCACATCAACAGCATGACAGATTACAGACCGATTCTCAGAGACCAATTCCACAGTATTTAGAAAGAGGCAGGTGGTTAGATTGCAGTCCTCAGCAAAAACAGTTCTCTGAAGTTGGTCATATACATGGAAAAACTACCAACTCTTCTGGTTTAGAAAAAAATGAAAAGGTTCTATCAGATTATTGGACACATCAACCCACCACATCATCATGTAGTGGTAGTGGCGGTCCATTTAATAAGTCTGATGGTTGGGAAGTTTCAAACTCAACCCCATTGGATCGTAGTTCTACTTTCAAAACCCAAGAAAATGAAAACTCATTGAAGCACCATCACGAGAAAGCTGTGCATGAAGAGATGAGCCAGGTACCTGCTTCATGGGAGCCCAATTCTGATGCTAATTTATCTGCTGGGTCAGAACATGAGAAATCTACTGATAACATGCAAATTTGTCGGGAGGATTCTGGTATGAATGGTATTGCTGCATTACCAAATTCGGTCCCTGCATGGTTCAGCCAGCCAAGCAGCAAGAAGCTCCCTAACGTGGATGTATGTAGAGATTCAGAGTCAGCAGGTAGCTATAAAAGAAATGAAGGTTCAGGAAAATACAAGCATCTTATGGAGAACCCTTTAATTTTAGAATCATCTAAGAATGGAAAATTTGAAGGTGATGCAGATGATGCGGAAGACTGTAATAAAATTGAAAAATCAGAAGATGGTCTTGGATCTAATCCTTCTCATCCAAGAGATGATAGTATGAGAGAAAATGCAAATTTTGATGGAAATGATTTGCATAGCCCAAAGTCAGCTGGTCAGGCACATCAAAGATCTTCGATAACTCGTAAATTTCAGTATCATCCGATGGGGGATCTTGGTGTTGAAGTGGAACCTTATGGAAACAAACAGGTCATAAATTCACAAGCTATGAACCATCACCACTTTGGAGGACTTAAAGATCAGGGAAATATCTATAGCTCTCTTGGGCAATCAAAGTATGGACATTTTGATGTGAATTATAGTGAAACAGAGAAGGTAATTTTGAGATACCATGTTTTATACTTATACATGCTAGTGTCACATTAATAGCTTATCTCTATGTCTTAGAGAATCAGTTGTTGTTTATGTCCTTTAAAATGTGACTGAAGTGGCACTTGATTTACAGGGTGAGTCAGAGAAATTGGATAATAATGTTTCAAAAGGCGTACTCCCTACGCAAATCCCAAAAACAATGACTCCTTTGGATAGAAGTGTCGGTAATTATGCCTTGCAGAATACTGCTTTACCCAGGTACTTGAGTTTTAAATTTTCCTAGCGTTTTTAACATATGAATGTAGCCATCATATGGTACTTCCTTGTTAATTATTGTAGAAATATTCCACTTTACGTAATCATAGCAAAGATGATATGATTAATTATTGTAGAAATATTCCGCTTTTCGTAATCATAAGCAAAGATGACATGATTTTTTAAGACCTTTTCATTTGCTAAACTTCTGGTCTAACCAGCATCTGTATACATGTTTTCTTTATTTCCTTCATGCACTATATTATATATACTTTTTCATGTTTACAAGATGACCCCAGCTTAACTGTTTACTTCAGTTTGCTAAAATTGTTGCATCTCAAATTTTCTTGAGTTTTGAGTGGATCAGTCGGGGTGTGACTTTCCGACAGACAAAAGCCTCTCTGACCATAATTTTTCTTCCAGGGTGCCTGAAACTGAATCTTCAGATGGATTTGCTGCACATCCTCAGAGGAATCAAAGTTCTTCTACTCAGGGCTTTGGATTACAATTGGCTCCACCTACTCAGGGGCCTGCCATGGTATTTTCTCATGGCTCATCCGGTTCAGGTGTTACTGCACTTCACATGTCTGAGACAGGGGATAAGGGACATTCACGGTTAGCTACTAACCAGACTTTTCCTCCTCAAGAGTCATCTCCTGAGGAGAATAGGGATAATATTTCTAATACCACAGGGCAAGTTTTTGGTAAGGCTTCTCAGTACAGTGTGCTGGGGAACATTCCACCGGCTTTTACATCTGGCTTTCCATTCTCCAAGAACCATAATCAGAATCAGAATATAGCTCAGCTTGGTGGACAAGTAACAAATAATCAGCCGGCTTCCTCGAATCAGATAGATGAATACGGTGAAAGAGCTCAAGCTAGTCAACCTGAAATTGCATCTGCTCAGGACATGTCCCAGCCGAGTGGTACAGATCAAATTCATGGCAGTCAGCCTTCTGGTATATATGGTGCATCCCTGCATGGAACCCCTTTGAACGTTATGCAGAATTTATGGACCAGTGTTTCTAGCAGGCAACATCCTAATGCTTCGAAGATTTCATCACTGTCCAAACAAATTAACAACTGTGGAATGATTGCTGACTTCAGCAATCCAGGTGATCAGGGTCCAGAGAAAGATGGTAAGGAATTATCTTCCATTGGTGCTGAAGAGGCTGCAGTTCCATCACACCTGATAGACCCTGTTGTGAAATGTGTATCCGATGCTTCTCAACCAAACCTAGCTGCGACCTCTAGAGACGACGAGGCTCTAGGTCAGTCTTTAAGACCAAACAGTGTTTTGAATTACAATTTCTCATCTCTGAATCAATTCCAATCCATGAGAAACATGGAGATTGATCCTAGTACTCGGGAAGCCAAGAGATTAAGAGTTTCAGATAATATGCCAAACAGACAGCAGGTAGATTCCAACCACGAACAACAATTGTCATATGGATATAACAATGTGGTCAAAGATGTATCTGGAAATTATTCTTCCATCACATCATCAGATCCCAGTATGTTATGCTCGTCAGCAAAGCCACATCATGTACAGGACATAAATGCAACTTCTCAGGAGGTGATTGGAGATGATCAGGAAAAATCTGTTAATGTTTCAGATAGTAATAAAGCAGTTTCTATTAGAAGTGGTCATTATCCAATAAATCCTCAGATGGCACCATCGTGGTTTGAACAATATGGAGCTTTTAAGAATGGTAAGATATTGCCTGTTTATGATGCACAGAAGATAACTGCTGCGAAGACTATGGACCATCCTTTCATTATACCAAACCAATCAGATAGTCTGCATTTCCAAAAGTCAATAGAGCAAGTTAATAGTCGTAGTGATGCTCAACTTAGTAGCACCAGGCATAGTCCAATACCTGCTTCAGTTGAAAGCGAGAATGTATGTTCTCAGTTATCGACTCCTACGGGTGAACCTGATTTACTTAGTTTTAATTCAAAGAAGCGTAAAAGTTCCTTATCTGGACTCCTGTCATGGCATAAAGAACTTACTCAGGGTTCTGAACGGCTTCGAGATCTCAGGTGGTTGTCAGTTATTTTATGCATTTTTTTACTGCCATTGTTGGTTTTGGGAAAGATTCTTCGTCTTATATTACATTTTCCCTATTGTTTTGAAAGAGAGATACCTTCTTTTTTTCTTATGTTAGCATGACTTCATTCTTATAGATAGATAACATATATTCCTTATTATTTGACAGTGCGGCAGAATTATTATGGGCCCGAACTGCAAACAGATTGGCTGAGAAGGTTTGTTTATAATTTTATCAGTTCACAACTCATAATTTAATAAATTCATTAGTTAACGAGTTCTTTTTACTCTGCTAAAATTAATAGGTTGAAGCTGGTGCTGGGGCTGTTGAAGATCTATCAGTGATGTTGAAGTCAAAAAGAAGACTTGTCTTGACTACACAACTTATGCAGCAACTGCTAAGCCCGCCTCCTGCAGTAGTTCTTGTAGAAGATATGAAGTTGCATCATGAGAGTGTGGTCTACTCGGTTTCCAGATTAACATTAGGAGAAGCATGCAGTTCTATCTCATGGTCTGAATGTGATACTTTGCCTTCGGGCAGCACAAACCTGTAAGGATTATTATTCTTATTACTATTTATTATTATAATTATTATTACTATTACTAATACTACTACTACTATTATTATTATTATTATTATTATTATTATTATTATTATTATTATTATTATTATTATTATTATTATTATTATTATTATTATTATTATTTTGAATGGCTTGTATAATGGTTATGAGTCTTACTATTTTGAATGGCTTGTATAATGGTTACGAGTCTTACTATTTTGAATGGCTTGTATAATGGCTTGAAGTCTTGAGACATGCACACCTGATACATATTTCATTTAACAATTTGTGTGGTGTTTTCTGTAGACTGCCCAAAAAAGGGACATCAGCTGACAATGTTGATCATTACATTTTGAAAGTTATGGATTTATTTGATAGAACAAGGAAACTGGAAGATGATATATTGAGGTAATATCAAAATGTTGAGTTTTATACGTTCTATCCTTTCTTTTATTCTTTTCCTGGATTTAGATAATTGTCACTAGTAATAAATTTCATAGAGGATCGTCTGTCTGTATAAATGCAATTGAGCAGGTGTTTTGGCATTAAAATCTTAAGGTTGACATGTACTTCTTCTGACAAATTGAAATTGTTGAAGCATAGCTTGTATGTGTTGGTTACTCTATTTTTTATTCTGCTCAAATGCTCTCAGTTATCTATTTGCTCGTGAAAAAGAGATACATGTTTTGTTGGTACAAGTTATTAATTTTTTTTAATTCAGTTGTATTCCCTTTTGTACTTTTTTTATTTACCTAAAAGAATTTATCATAATGATTGTATTTGTATGTGATGTATCCCATGCAAGGCATGTGCTAAAAATTATCCTTCATGTTTACCCTTAAAATATGGTTGCCTGCTACTATCATTATGTTGTATTTCGTATCAATGTTCTCATTTATCTTTATACGATAACTACAACTTTGTTGTACACTACTTGCCTGTTTTATACCATTTTTTACCTTGTTAATTGCAGATTGGATAGCAGAGCCTCAATTTTGGACTTGAGAGTAGAGTGTCAGGATTTAGAAAGATTTTCTGTGATCAATAGATTTGCCAAGTTCCATTCACGGGGACAGCATGATGGGGCAGAGACCTCATCATCCTCTGATACTACTTTTCAGAGATTTTTTCCCGTGAAACTTGTTACTGAAGTTCCATTGCCTAGGAATCTCCCGGACAGGGTACAATGTCTTTCACTTTGATAATTAATTAATTAATTCATTATTCCATCTTTCTTGATTAGTTGTCTTCCAAATCTCCCATTTCTGGTCTATTTCTTTCAAATTATATTGCACTTCATCGCCATAGAACCATACAACTGGCAGTGTAGGAGAAGAATTGTACTAGGTTGCCTAATCAACCCCCAGAGGGTGTTAGATCTTTGCAATCGATATATGTATGTATGTATGTGCAGATTCTTTAATCTAGTTATCATTTACTTTCCATTTTCTGGGTTCCAAGCCTTCTGTGTATAGCAAAATTATATATGCAGTGGTTTAACCTTACCATTTGGCTTGGTTTTACCTGATTACTTTTCGGATAGGGTTTTCCCCACTTTTTTTAGATAAACTTTCACAGGTTTCTTGATTCACTCATTTTATTTCGCTCAAAATGAAATAATTCTGAATGTTTTCTTCTATAGTCCTTCCTACCTCTGTAGCACCGGCGCCTCTAAAAAAAAGGCGTGTCCGTGTCGGACATATACACGTGTCGGACATATACACCGACACTTTAATTACATCTAATTTATTCATTTTTTTCTGAATTATTACTGGTGTCGCCGCATTGGTATCATGTTTGGGGTGTAATTGACAGAAAATTGTATTGTGTATGCTGTTTATTTATTCGGTATTGACTAAATCTTTAATTCACAACGGGTTCCAAGTTTCATTTGATATTTTTCGATATTTTATAATAGTTAAAACAAAAAAAATTGGGTGATGGGAGCGTCGAATTCCACCTGAAAATATACTATGTCTATCATCCATGACGAGGGTACAAGTTAAACACTGGGAAATTAACAACGATACACAACTATATTGACACTATTTTACTTTAATATGATGTTTAAACAAAATGAAAATGCAAAATGCTATTTTAAGACTTTTTTCTTCATATTTGTTTTTTAAAATGAATGGGAATGGTGGCAAATGCAAAAAGACTGTTTTCTTAAGTGTTGGAAGAGATAAATGAAAATTTTAAAGGAATTTAAAATTCAAAGTAATTTAATTGAAATTTATTTATTTTTAAATTATTTTGTTTGGATGGAGTATTAAGATAATTTATTGTTAGATTTTTAGGATCATCTACTATCTTAGCATTACTAAAGAATTGACTAATCTCTCTATTTTGCTCTTTCATAAAAAACAAAATTACATTGTCAAAAGGGCAAATTCATAACATTGTAATAAAAACACTTTTCTTAATATTTGTACACAAACTACCCATTCAGTCCTTTGTTGATCATGGGATTCATACCATACGAAAATCAGTTGGTCACACTAAAAGGGATGTTTTTGTAACTACATAAATAACCCATAAGTTATGTACTAGGATGTCGCAACTCTATGTCAACTGGTCGCTTCCTGTTCTGGACTAGCCCAATTATTCCAATTGGCCCAATCCACTCATTGGTATAAATCGGGCTAATAAGCATTGACCCAATTCCCAGAGTCATCTCCCCTTCGACCGAGCACAGTTAATATCAAGACCTCCCACAACCAAGGATTAGCCGAACACGCTGAGGCTCCGTCCCCGGCAACGACTAGTGCCTCCTGCACGACTAGTCAAGACACAATCAACCCTCTCCTATATTTTGGGTCTCCTAGAATCACGCCCAAGTCCACAAATATAGCGTGACCCAACCCGCCTCAACGAGAACACTATAAATAGTCCTCTACTTCTAGAGGGCAAGGTAATTCAAACTTTGTCCAAAATATCATACTTTCTGTTGTACTTTGTTGTTCTCTTTCTTACTTTGGCATCAGAGTGCCTTGCAGGTACAACCCCATTTTTTCTCATCCATCACCGAAGATCAAGCCTACTGTTGCTGGCCACCTGTTCTGCTCGTCGCGAACAGTGGCGCCGTCTGTGGGAATATTTGCTTCCCCGTTTCTCTTTCTTGCACTTTCTTGGCCGCTTCTTGCGCTATCAAGAACTCGAAAACTAAAGCTATCACCTTTCATCCTTCATGGCTGGCAACAACGAAAATTCTCCGTTCTGGACGGTGCACAGAAGGGCAAAAATGATGTTGAACTCATCGTGCCTCCCTCCAACGACAATGTTTCTTAGCCCCGTGATGGCCACACGGCTTCTCCTTCTTCGGAGGATGCCCATAACAACACCACTTTCCATTACGGGGATACTAGCGACAAGAATCATCAATAAGCTATTCTTGAGAGCACTTTTCTGGTCACAGAGTCTGCCCAGGCTGATCCTACCATGGCCGTCATCTTTGTCGTCTTGAACCAGACCAACGTCTTGATCCGACAGCAGAACGATCGGATTGGGGCATTGGAACAGAAACACCGCGCCAAGACTCCTCCTCGGAAACACTCACGTCCCGAGCAGGATGCCTTGGCAGCCGAGAAACGTCACGACACTCCTCCGCGAAGAGACCATCCTTCCTCTATTGCCAAGAAGAGCAAGGAAGATCACCGCTCTCATCTCCATACCCCATCCCCAAGGCCAAAGAGACGGTCACGATCACCTTCCCCCCAGCCTGCCGATCGTCGTCGACATCACAAGCGGAGTTACAGTCCTTCACCAACCCCCGTCCATATTGACGAAGAGGAAGAACGTCGGGGCCCCCTTTCCCGGGCGATATTAGAAGCCCCTCTGCCCGTTGGGTTAGAAAAGCCTTCTCTGCCGGGCACATAAAGAACATCAGATCCAGACGAACACATCGAAAACATCGATGCTCTCCTCGACTATAGAGGTGTTCCTGGTGCGATAAAGTTTCGTCTATTTTCGACCATCCTACGCAAAGGTGCAATGACCTGGTATAAAATCCTTCTGGACGAGTCCATTACGTCTTGGAAGGGACTCGACAAACTCTTTTCAAGGCACTTCACGGCCTCTCGCAGAAATCCCAAGTTGGAAGCCTCGCTGGAGGCCATCACTCAAGGCAAAGATGAACCGCTCAGAGCTTATATTAAAAGATTTAACAAGGAGGCCCTCTAGGTGTCCACCACAGCCGATATAAAAAAGTATCTCTTGGAACAAGGCCTCCGACCTCGTTCCGATTTCGCTAAGGCCGTGGGCATAGAGAGGCCCGCCACGTTGGATGCTTTCTTCCTCAAGGCACAAGCATTACATCCATTACGAAGAAAAGGAAGCCGCCCACGCGGCTCGGAGTTCCAGGCACGAGGAGAATACCAAGAGTTCCCGACAGTAAGAAGGCTCTCGCCGGGGAGCCGATAAAAAGAAAGAAGATAAAAACCGAGATGCCAAGAACTACAAAGGCCCAGCGGAGAAATTCCGAGAGTACACACTCTGAACGCATCTCGTGAACGCATTTTGCCGAATGCGCCAATGCCGAGTTCCAGACGGGCAAGGTTCACTTCTCGAAGTCACTGCCTGCTCGGCCAAACGTGGACAAGTTAAAATATTTCCGTTTCCACAAAGGCCACGGGCATAACACAGAGGATTGCATCCATTTGAAAGATGTAATCGAAATACTTATCAGAGAGGGACACCTCAAATAGTAAGCTAAAAAGCAAGAAACTCCCCAAGAAACAAAGACGGTGGTTGAGGAAAAACCCCCGGGGACACCTCCACACTGCAGGTTGTTATGAGCTTCACCCGACCAGAAGACTTCTACATCCCAGATTGGGCCAGCACCCCAACGTTATTTTGTTCACATAGCCAATGGGAGTCATTCCCATCCACGATGGTCATATATGGAGGAGGTTTCAACAAACTCACAGTGGGTTCCGTCAAACGAAAGTTCGAGGAGCTCATATTGGCCAGCTCGGGAAAAACAGCCACGCTCGGCCTCACCAAAGGGAGTTCCGCACCCATTGAATTCTACAAATAAGAGCTCCCCGATGGTGCCCCCAATTCCACTATTCAGCTGCTCATCCGCGTCAGGATGGCCAACTTCGATGTCCGGTGCATTCTAGTCGATCAGGGCAGTTCTGTCGACATCATGTAATCCCAACTGTTTACCACCCTACAACTGGATGAGAGCCATCTCACCTCGTACGTAGGATCAGACTTGCAAGGATTCAACGACACTGTTACTAAACTGTGGGGTTTCGTAGAGCTGATTGTGTCTTTCGAAGCAGCTGATACGGCCAGGGCCATAAAGGTCCAGTTCCTGGTCATTGACTGTCCGTCCATATACCAATGTATCTTCAGGCGACTAACCTTGGCCGAATTAATATTTGTACCCTCCACCTCAAGAAGAAATACTACACGACTAAAGGATAGGTAGCCACCCTGCATGGAGACATCGAGGCGGCTCGGAGGTGTTTCGAGGCATCGCCAAAGACCTTAATTCCATAAAAGTTGCTCCTCGGCTGAAGGCAAAATTACCACTGCCCGTCAGCTCCGAGGTACCCAAGCCGCTTCCGCGCATAGATACCGTCGATTTGGACAGTCTTTTTGCAGGGAAGCCGAAGGGAAAATAGAGGCACAGAAATCGCCGGCGAACAAGACCGAGGACATTTTGCGTCCTATCTCAGATGGAGACTAATCGGAAAAATAGCAAGTGTACTATTTTGCCTCTGTAGTAATAAAGGGGAAATTCACCGAATGTCGAATCTCAAGGACTGCTTGACGTTACAGAGTTTTATCAGTATTTCAATCAAACAAAAGTTATAAGAGGTTTGGTTTGGTTTTGAATAAAAAACAATTACAGTAAATAATTAAAGTACGGATGAATTAGACATGTATGAGTAGGATGCTAGGGATGGTAAATGATATGATCATGCAACAAATATAACTATATCTTGCAACAATGGTTTGTCCAATTGACTATCAGTTCTTAAGGTTTATTATTCCCAAGTCCTCAGGTAATAATTCTTTAATCCCTCAACCTAATCACTATGTCCATAGAAATTATGGTTGCCATTAAGCTTTCCAATACCAAGAATATTCTGATTATTGAAGGGTATTCCTAGTCCTAGGTAATATCTACTAAAATATGTTCTCAGACAGATCATGAACAACAGCTTGTCTGACTTAATTGTATCACACAAAATCAATTTCTGTTTGTCCGACAGAAAAAGCAATAAGACAGTAAGAGAACAAATCAATATAGAACAAACCAAATTATCATTGCAAAAATATAAATTTATTCATTACAGATCAAAATCAGGGTCACCCCCTAGCATTGGGGGTTTAGCTACTCATAACAATAACAAAAAACATAGTTTTGATTGTAGACATTATAGATAAATGAAGGAATCAGATCTTCAATGGCAAAAGCTCATGGAATTCTTCACTCCTTGCATCAATCTTGAATTCTCCAGCCTCTCTAATGTATTTTCGCACCCAAAACTGTCTAACTCTTGTTCAAACGCATTCTCCTCCTTTTATTCCTATCTGTCTGGGCTTTTCAGCAAGAAAGCCCAAAAATTCACGTGCACACGCGTCCAGGAAGATGACACGCGTCTGGGGACGCGTCCCAGCAGGGGACATGATTTCATTTGATTTTTCTCCCCTTGAAACGCGTCTGGGAACTCGTCCTGGGGCTGACACGCGTGTGGAGACGCGTTTGGGCATATGTGATGCTTTCTTCTTCTTTACAAGGCCTTGGACGCGTCTGGGGACGCGTTCCCTCAGCAGATGGCTTTTTCCACTTCCCACACGCGTCTAGGGACGCGTTTGAGTAGCAGGAGGTGCTTTTTCTAGCTCCACACATGTCTAGAGACGCGTTTAGCCAGTTTGTGCGCTTTTCTTCAGTTTCGTCACTTTTTGCACTGATTTTTCCTGTTTCGTTCACCTGAGCCTACAAACACTGAAACACACAACCAAAGCATAAAATGCGGAATAATGAAATAAAATACTAAAAATAACTTAAAGATAACTAAAAACAACGGTAAAAATATATGTAAAAACCACTAATCAGAGACTTTAAGCTCGTACCGCTCGGAGAAGACCCGAGCAAAGGGGTCAAGATCGGGGCCAACCTGCCCGACTTGGCCCGAAAGCAGGTGAAGGATTGCCTACAAGAAAATGTCGATCTATTTGCCTGGAGCGTGTAGAGATGCCCGGTCTCGACCCTGAGATCGCCTGCCACCACCTGACGATTGACCCAGCGCGCAAGGCCATTGCCCATAGAAGGAGGAAACAGTCCTCGAAGAAAACGGCCGCTGACGAACTAGCTGTTAGGGACCTCTTAGAGGCAAATTTTATCTCGGAGGCCAATTATACTACTTGGTTGTCCAATGTTGTACTTGTCAAAATGAATAATGGAAAAGGCGCATGTGTATTGACTACGCCGATCTCAATAGGGGTTGCCCTAAGGATGCATACCAGTTATCGAACATAGATAAACTAGTAGATAATTCCACCGGTTTTAAATTACTATCATTCATGGACGCGTATTCGGGATACAATCAAATCCCTATGGCCAAGGCCGATAAAAAATACACAGCTTTCATGACAAAATCGGGTAACTATTATTACAATGTAATGCCCTTCGGTCTAAAAAATGTTGGGGGAACTTACCAACGGATGATGAACAAAATATTCCAAGGAGAAATAGGAGACATGCTCGAAGTATACATGGGCGACATGATCTTTAAATCCCAGGAGGAAACCGATCATGCGGTCCACCTTAAAAAGGTATTCGAACATGCCTGAAAATACAAAATGAGATTTAATCCTAAAAAATGCACGTTCGGTGTCCGAGCAGGTAAATTCCTCGGTTTATATTCAACAAAACGAGGGATTGAGGCTAATCCTGACAAATGTAAGGCTTTTTATGAATTCCCTACACCGAACTCAAAGAAATCCATCCAATCACAGAACGAAATGCTTACGTCGTTGTCCTAATTTGTGGCCAAGTCCGCCCAACACGCTCTTCCTTTATTCAAACTTTTGCGAAAAGAGGCCACATTTGAATGGACAGATGAGTGCACACAAGCCCTCATCCACCTCAAACAAGCCCTGTCACAACCACCCGTCTTATCCAGGCCAGATACCGGTGAAGTCTCATACATATATCTGGCCGTTGCAGCGGAGGCCGTCAGTGCTGCCCTCATCAGAGAAACTTAATAGGGGAAGAAACCTATATACTTCACAAGCAAGGAACTTCAGGGCCCAGAGCTCAGGTACCAACAGATAGAGAAGGCCGCACTAGCTCTGATCAACGCAGCAAGAAGGCTTAGACATTATTTCCTGGCACATACCGTAATAGTACAGACCAAACAACCCATTAAACAGTTACTCGGGCGTCCAGATATGGCCGGACGAATGCTCCACTGGTCATTAGAGCTATCCGAATTCGACATAAGGTATGAAGGCAGAAAAGTGCTGAAGGTGCAAGCCCTGGCTGAATTTGTAGCCGAAATGACCTTCACCGAATTGTCGGTCAGCAACGTCTAGAAGTGGGTCATCTATGTGGACGGAGCATCCAGTTCAATCGTTAGTGGCGTGGGCATAATTCTGGAAAACGGATATGGGACATTAATAGAAGTATCGCTTTCACTATCCTTCCCTACTTCTAACAATCAAATGGAGTACGAGGCTCTCCTCGCAGGATTACGACTAGCGTAGGACATCGGCGCCGAGGAACTCGAAATATTTACACACTCCTAACTGGTCGCATCACAAGTGTCTGGGGAATACTGTGTCAAAAATGATAACCTCGCAGAATACCTAGACCTAGTCCGGAAAAGGATAATCTGATTCAAGTTGGCCAAAGTGAGACACAACCCCCGGGAGCATAACACCGGGGCAGACGTTCTGGCAGGAGATCAAGGTATTTCATCTTTACTTCTTCTACCAATTCTGTTACTGTACACAAAATTCTATGATTTTTAATTATTGGGTTTTTTCTATTCAATTCTATTGGCTTTAAAATTATGTTGCAGTTCTCAACATTTAAAAGATATTTGCAAAGTAAGCGGCCCTTATTATAGTTGCTGTTTCTAACACCCCATAATTTCATAAATTAATTTAATTGGAATTTAAATTAATTATTTGGAATTAATTAATTAAAATGGATTATAGGAAAATTTTGAAAGAATGTTAATGGGCCAAGTGTCGTGTTTAGTAAAAAGGGGGTGCTATACGTTGGGCCTTTTACTAAACTTATTCTCTATTTTTCATAAAACAAGGAATTTTGGAAAATAGAAACAAAAGAGCAATTGGGAGAAGCTGAACACGTAAAGAGTAGAAGAGAAGTAGAGGAAGAGAGCTTTCAAGAACTCCGATCAAAGGTAAGGGGGGACTCTTCTGGTTAATAATTATTATACAATCAAGGGTAGTAGAATTAATTAGGATTGTTGTTTGATTCAATTGAATGTGTTGGGTTTTGGGGAATTGTTATGTTTTGATGAAATGTTCATAATTTGGCATGTTTTGGTGAAAATTGAGTATGTTGAATATGTATTATTCATTATTGATGTTAAAACATGTTAGAAGTATGTCTAAATATGCAATTTGGTGCTGTTATTAGATTGTGAACGTTTTAGTACGATTGGGTTCGCGTTTGGCGTGAATTGGAAGATTGAAATTGCTGTCAAAAGTGGATTTTGGGGTTGCAGGTACGAAGTAACCAGTTACTTGAGGTGTGGTAATCGGTTACCACTGTTGGTTTTGGTGTTGTTGTTGCTGTCTGGGAGGCAGTAATCGGTTACTGGGATTGAGGTAACCGGTTACCGCTGTTACGAATGAGATTTTGGTCTGTCCGTTAGGCAGTAACCGGTTCTTGGATTGAGGTAACCGATTACCACTGAACGTTTTTGAAAAAGATAGTTAGTGCCATGTGTAGTAACCAGTTACTCCAATTTAGGTACCCGGTTACCACTAAAGCTTTTTGAAAATAGTTTAATTTCCTAAAATCCATATATTTTGATCCGTGTGTCCGATTTATGTACCGTTTTGGGCATTGCAAAGCTAATTAAGTGCTTTATGTGGTAATCCGGTGAGATGGACAATGGCCTGATTTTATTTTAAATCTCAATTTAATTAAGTGGATGAAATGTAACAGTGTATGCATATATTATTGAATGTGACAATGTGTTGATGCGCTGATGGAATTATTGTGATTATTATCATGATTGAATATGTTTGATATAAAAAAATTTGTGATATGATTGGAATGATGCTAAGACATGTGCATACTTTATCGGTGATGATAATGGTGAGTTTTGGTGAGACGATGCGGTGCATCGGATCGGTGATGTTATAAGTATATTATATGTGTGCATTTATTCATAAATTATTTTGGTGATGGATCCCGGTGATGTTTGGATCAATGGTGGGAATTATTCCCATTGTGTGGAATTTGTGCCGGTAGGGCTATATCTCGGTGACGTTTAGATCAGTTAGATGGGTTAATCCCTGGATGTATGGTGCCACATGCATAGAATCAGTACATTCATATGCATATTGATATGACATGATTGAATGAGTTTTAATGTTATATTTGTTGATGTATTCGTTGGTATGATTGCTGAATGATTGTCTGAAAATCTGAATATATTATGATTGGGTGAATGATATGCTTATGACATTTTATTGCTTATGAGTGTATATTACTTATTAATTGCGAATGAGACTCACCCTTACATGTTGATAATTTTCAGATTGAGGAGTAGCGGCTTTAGTGCTCGGTGAGGATAGCTCGTAGAGTTTATCCAATTATTTTGGGTCGTGTCGGTCATGCTCTGGTCTTGTAACACTGGGAACGATAGTTTTAGAGTTTAATCATTATACTCTATTTTATTGATTTTTGGGATTATGTTTCCATTTTGTGTCGGTGATGTTATACTATTCCGCTGTGATAAACATGAGATTGTTATTTGATGAATCGTTCCTGTAACTCGGTGAACTGACTTTTTTTTTTATAAGCAACAATGTTGCAGTGAGCATGAGTCGCCACCGACTTTTATTTTGTCCAATTTTAGGAAAGGTAAAAAGTACAGAAAAAGACCTTTTTAAAAGAAAACGGGCTCGGGGGGTAAGTTATGAAAAGGGAAGGTGTAAGCACCCTTTTCATCCGTAGTTTTCTACGGGCTCTTAATTTGCTTAGCTCATGTTTGTTTGTTTGTTTTGAATTGAAAAGGGGCATAAGGACTTTAGCGTAAATGCGTAGCCTTAGTTTTTCGAAAGAGTTTTGAAAAGATGTTTTTATTGAGCTAGGCATATTAAGAGCACTACCCTAAATAGTTGGTCTTTTTCTATACCTTTTAAAATTCCTAGGATTATCCATACTATAGAAGTAGGAACCTTGTTTATATTGGACGTGCGGGTCATCGAAGGGTCATCGAGGTCGTTAAAGGCAACAGGTAGAGGTACCTTTAGCAATATTTGGAGGGACGGTCGTCACTTTTTCGTAGGCAACAATCGAGGGTCATCGAGGGACTTAGTGACGATTTTGTATCAAGGGACTTTTGCTAATGGGTACCTTTATATTTCGAGGGACACGACCGTTATTTATTCGTAAGGCAACCGAGAGGGGTGTACCCTAGGGGTGAGTGAGTGCAAGTGTGTTGGATTCGAGTATTTAATTATCTTGAGTTAAGTTAGCTAACGTTTGTTTAATTATCTTACCATACAATCCTAAGCATACATCTAGCAGTTAAATATATACAGAGAATAAGGTGCGGAATGTAAAGGTCCTACGCTATTACATGGCTTCGGGGAGGGGATTACAAGTTGCCAAATGGGGTTAAAAATTATTACAACAACCAAATAAAAATAAAACGATTAAGTCTGCAAAATTAAGTAACTTGTAAATATCTATGAAGTTAATCGGAAAGCCTCGAGTGTAGTACCTCGCAAAACAAGAAAGTATTAGTCCAGATATATAAAATAATGCATGAATAAATGATAAAGAAGTATTAAAAATTAATAAAAATTAATATAAGATATCTAAGACAAATATCAAATTTTAAAGAAAATAAGTAATTAAAATATTTTTTGTGTTAGTGATTTATTTACAAATTAATAATTTTATTTACAAATCTAATTACTTTAATTAAACTAATAACTAAATGAAATAGATGACATGGTTTTGTATTTTTCTTATAACATGAGTGTTTAAACTAACAAAAATAAAATATGTTTGATATTTTTACTAACCTTAACTAAAATAAGAATTATACATGATAATTTGTTAAATGAAAGAAAACAAAGAAAGTGAAAAGCTAGATCCAGTATCAAGACGAAACCGAAGCTGACTATATATATTTTTTGTTTTGATATTTTTGTTGTTTTTGTATTTTAGATATTTTAAACTAACTTAAAATGCTTAAAATAAACAAATTGTTAAAGAAATAAAAAAAGAAATAAAAAAAAAGAAAGTAAAGGGTATGTGTTAGCAGAATGGTATAAAACCAATTGGGCCTAAAACTCAAAACTTAGATAGATTAAATCTTAATTCCTAATTTACTTCTAATCATAATTATAATTGAAATTAAAAGAAGAAAAATTAATGATAAAAGAAAACATTACAGCAAGCATTATATGGGAGAGGGGCGGTGCATCTCATCTCTCACATGTTTTTGGCTTTTCAAAGGGGACATCGTGGTAGTTGCATATCGGTAGCCGGTAGTGGTTTCGTAGTGAAAGTAGCAGTGACGTCGTACCGTCTTGATCGACGGATGTGGTCGGATCTGGATGGTGAAATTCAGTGTGCTGCGGTGCTGATCTGAGGAGATCGGAGGGGTTGAGAGTAACCGGAAACCGGTTCTATGGTGTCTTTCGCTTCTGGATCCGAGTTTATCGCACCATGGTGGCGGTGGCGGCGGTGTTGCTCTTGATTTCTTCACCTGCAAAACAAGATTCAAGCAATCGGAGTCAAGTCGCGGCGGAGTGTTGTGCGGGTATCGGCGGTTGTGTTTGGTTCTGAGATTTGCCATCGGTTGTCGATCGAAGCGGTAGCAACTGACAGCGTGAATGAAACTTCGGGTCCTTCAACAGCGTCAACCTGTAGACCACAGAGCATAACACTTCTTCTCTTTTTGTATTTTTCCTGAAAACAAGACAAACTTAAAAAGAACAAGATTTCGTTAGATTTTTTTTATTGTTGTTTTATGGTTAACGGTGTTATTGATAATTGAATGTGATTTTGTGAAGGTTTGGGATTTGGTTAATTTGAAGAGATTGATGAATGGTGGGAGAATTTTGTACAGTGGAAAGTGTGTATAGTGAAAGTGTTGAATGTTTTGGTTTATATTGGTTTTGGAAAATGGTGTTAGATATGGTGTGATGAAGTTTTGGTAGTGATAATGGTTTAAGATGATGGTTCATACGTGAAGATGAAATTGTGGATTGTGAGAATGTGTTAGTCTGTACAAAGGATTGGTTAGAAAAATAAGGGTTGGAATTTGGTTGAGAGAAAAGTGAGGATGGCGGCCAGTTTTGTGGTGAATAAGGGTTAGAGAGCTCCCGTAGGTTTGAGAAAGTGTCTCTATTTGTATTAAAATTTTAGGTTAAATTAAAATAGAAATTAGTTAAGACAAAATCAGCAATTAAATAACTAAATTAAACATTAAAATATTTGTTTTCATTTTTTTCTAAAAATAGGAAAATCAAATCAAAACTTTAACGTAAACTTGAATTTGAATAAAAAACTACCATATATACTTTTTATGATTTTTTTTGAGTTATTTTATGCATAAGATCATGAATTAAATAAAAAATAAAATATTAAAAAATACCTTGAATAAAGAAAACGAAAATTAAGAATAAAAATATATTTTTTTGGTTATTTTTGAATTAAAATTAAAAAAGCAAAAATTGATTAGGAAAACTATTTTTTGGGATTTTTAACATAAATGAAAATGAGATTAGTGACAAAAAAAAGTGAAAAATGTCAGAAGCGAGGTTCGAGCCCGGGACCTCTCGCTCTTGTATCTTTTAACCTCGAATCCTTACCAACGGTGTTACGTCATTTATTTGAAATAAAGTGACATTTGTAAATATATGTGGGCAAATTTTGGGGTATGACAGCTGCCCCTGTTCAATCTTCTTAAATCTGAGGATGTAGAGTGGTTTGTGTGCCAGTCGGAATCTGAAGGTGGAAGAGGATTGAACACTAGAATACCCAGAAATTTGCCCCTTGTTGATGGAGGGACTTTTGTATGAGATGGGCTTAAAGATGCCATCCGGAGGTTGACAGAGAATTGTCTGAGATGGGCTTAGAGAACTGAGATGCTTGTCAGCAACCTGGGGGGTCATGCTTCCCATGGTGCGTATATGATAGATCTTCGGAATGTTTGGGGTTCAAGCTTCCAAACATATATCTGGAATAGAGATTCATAGATGTTCGGGGTTCGAGCTTCCGAAACATCTACCATAGATCAATCGGGGTTCAAGCTTCCGAAACATATCTGCCGTAGATTTCAGAACATCCGGGGTTCATGCTTCCGGAACGTTTCTGTCGTAGAATTCAGATTATCCGGGGTTCAAGCTTCCGGAACATATCTGTTGTAGAATTCAGATTATCCAGGGTTCAAGCTTCCGGAACATATCTGTCGTAGTTTTCAGAATATTCGGGGTTCATGCTTCCGGAACGCTTCTGTCGTAGAATTCAGATTATCCGGGGTTCAAGCTTCCGGAATATATCTGTTGTAAAATTCAAATCATTCGGGGTTCAAGCTTCCGAAACATATCTGTCGTAGTTTTCAGAACATTCGGGGTTCATGCTTCCGGAACATTTCTGTCGTAGATTTCAGATTATCCGGGGTTCAAGCTTCCGGAACATATCTGTTGTAGAATTCAGATCATTCGGGGTTCAAGCTTCCGAAACATATCTGCCGTAGATTTCAGAACATCCGGGGTTCAGGCTTCCGGAATGTTTCTGTCGTAGACTTCAGATTATCCGGGGTTCAAGCTTCCGGAACATTTCTGTTGTAGAATTCAGATCATTCGGGGTTCAAGCTTCCGAAACATATCTGCCGTAGATTTCAGAACATCCGGGGTTCAGGCTTCCGGAATGTTTCTGTCGTAGACTTCAGATTATCCGGGGTTCAAGCTTCCGGAACATATCTGGCGTAGGACATCAGAACGAGTCATTCATTAAACCATATCTGAAGAGGAATACCAGAACGGGTCGTACATTAGACCATATCTGGAAGTAGGACATCAGAACGAGTTATTCATTAAACCATATCTGAAGAGGAATACCAGAACGGGTCGTACATTAGACCATATCTGGAAGTAGGACATCAGAACGAGTTATTCATTAAACCATATCTGATGAAGGATGTCAGAACGAGCCGTACATTAGACCATATCTGATGAAGGATGTCAGAACGAGTCGTACATTAGACTATATCTGATGAAGGATGTCAGAACGAGTCGTACATTAGACCATATCTGAAAGAGCCATACTTTAGGTTGTATTTAATTTTGTTGACGATAGTTGCCTGACCGATTGGTCGACCTGAAAGATAAAGTTGGTTTTATGCAATGTCATGATGTATGTATCATATGTTTTTTGAAATGAATGATACTGTTATGCATATGCCATGATATGTATGATGTATGAATGCAAATGTTGTTAATGATGACAGCAGCTTGTAGCAGTGTTTTGCGGGGAAAATAAATCCCTGACTGTTCAGCGACTTTGAGAGATTATTTGAATCTCGACTTGACTTCCCCAGATGAATTGGATAATAACATGTCATGCCCTTTGTACGTATTGGCGTTTTAGCCAGCTGAGCCATTCGTAGGAAATATTTCTGCTTTTGAAGCGACTTTGTCTATCGGGAGAGCTTCTTGAGATTTGTGCTATTATAAGCAACCCGCCCCCAGTATCATGAGTTTAGGAGCAATGCCTCTGATTGACCTGGGTCGAGGTAGTTTCAACTACGCTTGGGTGAATGCTCCTGGTCGTTCAGCAGTTTTGAGAGGTCCCTTGAATCTTGACCTGATTGCCCCAGATATCTGAACGCTTACTCGATGGAGTATTTCGACTGCTTTTGTGCCCCCGAGGGTGATCCGAATTTGAGATATTCTTGCTCGAACTCAATGGAGTTCTGAAGACAACTTGTCCCTTGAGAAGATTAAACTTTTTGTCTGCAGTTCATGATGGAAGCTTTCATGGTGTCAAGTACTTGTTCATATGCAAAGAATGTTTAGTATGAGAAATATAATTTTAATGCAAAGTTCATGTTTGTCTTGAAGTTTAAAAAGGAAATTGTTGAAAGGATGTCGAAACATCGAATTTTTTTTTTTTGTGAAAGGTGGTGTGATACCAACTCAAGTGTTTAGCAAAACTCCTAGGAGTCAGTTTACCATATTTTTCGTGAAGTATGCTTTCGAATTAACCCTGCTTCAGTTAGGACTTTTGAGGGTTGTAACGTGGCCAGGTTCACGGTTTTTAGAAAAAAGGATTTTTAGGCTCAAAATTTTATTGGTGCCCACCCCCTTCGTGATGTTCTCCAACCTAAGTTCAGTTAACTTGATGCGAGCATTCATCCTTCAAGAGGAGTTTGAGACAATTAAGGAATCGATGAGGTGTTTAGACATGGCAGTCACTCTACCTTTTGTATTTGGTGTCTGATCACATGACTTTTTTGTTAAGGATCTTTTGTTTCGCAATCCTTTTCAGGTTTTTTTTTTCATTTTTCTTTGACTTTTGTCTGGACAAATTCTTTTGAATTTCGGGTTTGAAGTCCAGCGGGATGCCCTAATTTTTGCCTAAGTCACTTGTTTTCAACTTTGTTGACTTAGCAGGCTTTCTTTTCTTTTTTCTTTTTCGATTCATTTTTTCCTCTTTTTTTTTTTAACAAACCATGTGACCCTGAGATGTCTTTGATTGATTGGAAATATTGTGACTGCCTCATTTCTTGATTTACGAGAGATGACCATTGTGGTATTGACTTTTCCTCAATATTTTGAAGGATAGCCATTGTTGTATCTTTTGATGCGTGCTCCTGATGAATGTTGAACACTCAATCACGTTAACTGAACACTACCCTTCCCCTAGGTTAAATATGAGGGTTTTTCATATAAAAAGAAAACTCCTACTTCAAGGCTCAACGGGGTTGACAAGGGATTAACTTCCTTATATCTCCAGTGTTTGGGGATTTGAAACAATGCCTGTACATCATCAACAGGATTTTACTCGAAAGCATACCATTTGAGATTTTAGGTATTATAGGTTCGTCATTCTCCCTTCAGAGTCATCATACTTTATCACTGAGATTTTGGTATCACAAGCAAATAAAAACATATTAGAGCGAGAGCGAATGGATTTTTTCAAGACAAACATATTCAATGCATCATTATTATAGTTCAAAAACAAACAAGTATGACATATAAGCAGTATTGAATCAAAACAAGAAAGACTGCGCATAAACATGCATGATGATGTAGAGATTGTCAAAGTTGAGGAGATTTTCTCCGTATGGACTTATTGCTTCAGAAGATCCATTGAGTCGAAGGAGAACTTCAAATTTGGCTTCCAGGTACAAATGATGATAACCTTTGTGTCGATCAGGTCTTGTACCTTATCTCGGACTGGTTAGCAATTATCGATCGACTGACTAAGTGCCCCAGAGTGGAAAACAAACCAAGTGCTCGTATCTGAAACTGCAGATTACTTCTAGGGAGGAGATTCCGACGAAGCCACACAGGAGTTGTAAGTATCCAGCTTTAAGAATTAGCGGAAGGAAATGAGAAGCTCGTTGTTTGGAAACCTGTTATGCAATGATATGTATGCGAATGCGAATGCAATGTTTTCAGGGATGTTTTCAGGTTTGAAGGCATCTAGCTAGAGGAAAATAAATCCTCTTAAATCCTCTTAAATTCCATAAAGATCCCTGAAAACATTGCATTCGCATTCGCATACATATCATTGCATAACAGGTTTCCAAACAACGAGCTTCTCATTTCCTTCCGCTAATTCTTAAAGCCGGATACTTACAACTCCTGTGTGGCTTCGTCGGAATCTCCTCCCTAGAAGTAATCTGCAGTTTCAGATACGAGCACTTGGTTTGTTTTCCACTCTGGGGCACTTAGTCAGTCGATCGATAATTGCTAACCAGTCCGAGATAAGGTACAAGACCTGATCGACACAAAGGTTATCATCATTTGTACCTGGAAGCCAAATTTGAAGTTCTCCTTCGACTCAATGGATCTTCTGAAGCAATAAGTCCATACGGAGAAAATTTTTGGGATTATGTTTCCATTTTGTGTCGGTGATGTTATACTATTCCGCTGTGATAAACATGAGATTGTTATTTGATGAATCGTTCCTAATAAAGCATGACAGTTGAATTATATTTGGTTTTAAAATTTTTAATTTTGGCACCATTGTTTTCATGTTTTACTCTAAGTATTTTAATAATTGCCTCGGGGTTTTAGAAGGGTGTTACACTATTACTGTACGGTGTCTAGAATCTCATGTAGCTATCTTGAATATTATGCACACAACCATAAGTCTAATATAGAAATCTGTTCAATGTATGAAAATTATCTTAGCTTAAGAAAAGGTAATTGTTGAATTGTTCAAGAGAAATGAATACTTCATGAAACACATCAGCTCACTCATGTGCCATTTCAATTCATTTGATTAATAGAGTGTTAAAGCTAAATAACTCAAAAAACCATGCTATGAGGAAGTAGGATGTTATGTAGTAAAAGGTGAAGTAAATTGATGAGGATTTTAGGGATGACATCTGCAGATACCATAGTTTAGGAGATGATACACCTATACTGCATTCTGTGATTTATTAACCTTTTGTGTAAATAAAATATAATCTACATTTATGTTACAACATTTTAATGATAGGTTTGATACTAACTGACGAGGAGCTAAAAGAATTGAATGTAATGTCTATTGAAACACTGTTACAAAACAATAATAAAAGTTTGAAGGACTTCAAGCCAATGCTATATCCAAAATATTTTGTTGTTTCCTTTAAAGGAAATAAGCTTCTTTATGTAGAGCGTCAATACGATGTTCTTGCTCAACAATAAATTTTTGTTAATTTGTGCTATTCTCTTACAGGTAATTTGACTTTACTTTAACAAAAGTTTTAAATAATTCTGCATTGACATTATTTTAACGACTTTGTCAAACTTCTCTTCTTTGTAGATGAGCAAAGAACCATTTTTGAGGAAATAATAGATGTGGTAGAAAAGCAACGAGGTGGAGTGTTTTTTTTTATATGGCTACGGTGGGACTGGTAAGACCTTTATGTGGAACACTTTATCAGCAGCACTTAGGTCTAAGAAAAAAATTGTCTTGCCTGTTGCCTCAAGTGGGATTGCAAGTTTGTTGTTACCAGGTGGAAGAACTGCTAATTCTAGGTTTAAGATTCCCGTCCCTTCTTTAGAAACTTCTATTTGCAACATTAACAAAAAAAATGATCTTGATGAGCTTTTAAAGATGATAAATCTGATCATATGGGATGAAGCTCCTATGGCTACCCCCTGACGACAACGTGTATTTTTAACGTTTTTTGATCATTTATGTAATATATTTGAAAAGTTGGTTATTTCAGAAATTTTTGTAAAATATTGGTTATTAAAAAAAAATTCGTTTCATGACCTATGTTTCATTTTAAATTTAATAATTAGTTAATTAGTAATATTATTAGTGGGGGGAGGTTGGTAGAAATTAAAAAAAATCAATAGTGGTAGGAGTTGAAATTACCAATTTTAACCTTAAAATTATTTGAGGGAAAATTTAATGGAGACATTGTAAAGTTATAATTTTATATATATATACAACTGATATGAATACAGTTTACCCAATTTTTTTGCTAGTACTGGATGGTGTGTGGGATGAAAGATTTGTCAATTGGATATTACTCATGGATATCTTTAATGCCGGAGAAACACAGAGTAGAATCATTGTCACAACACGAGATGAAAGAGTTGCAATATCCATGAAAACCTTTCTTTCTCTCCACTATCTGAGACCCTTGGAAGTTCAAGATTGTTGGTCTTTACTTATCGAACACGCATTTGGAAGACATGACTACGATAGACTATCTTATCTAGAAGAAATTAGCATATTTAAAAAAGAAATCCGAGACAAAATTATCCGAAAAATTGCAAAAATGTGTGATGAATTACCACTAGTGTCAAGGTCATTGATATATTGGTGATTTATTGGTGATAAGGAAAGAACTTTGGAATGCACAACTTCATCCATGATTTAGCAACAGAGGTTTCATCTCCAGAGGCTTCTTCTTCATACTGTATCAGCATGGACAAACATAACCTAGATGATAGGATGCAAAATTTCTCTTACAATAGAGGGAAATATGATTCATATGAAAAATTTGATAAATTATACAGAGTAAAAGGTCTGCGTACCTTTCTTGCATTCCCATTACAAGAACAATTGTCTCTTTGTTTGCTATCAAACAAGGTAGTGCATGACTTGCTTCCAACAATGAAATAATTACGCATGTTGTCTCTGTCAAGCTACAAGAGTATCACCAAGGTTTCCAACTCTATTGGAAATTTGATAGACCTGCGGTACTTAAATCTTTCTCACACTAGTATTGAGAGGCTGCCATCTGAAACATGCAAGCTTTACCATCTGCAGTTCTTGTTGTTGGCAGGTTGTAAAAGGCTCATTGAATTGCCGGAGGACATGGGAAAATTGGTTAATCTATACTACCTTGACGTTAGTAACACCGCATTGAAGGAGATGCCGGAGGACATGGGAAAATTGGTTAATCTACGCCACCTTGACGTTAGTGATACTGTATTGAGGGAGATGCCGATTCAAATAACCAAACTACAAAATCTCAAAACTCTGTCCGACTTTTTGTCAGCAAACATATGAACGTGTTTAGTCTGTTACTAGAAAATAGGAGTTATTACTGTCAGTTTTTAATAAGCCTCATATTTAGGAATGAGTTGTTTTGAATTAGTGTGTTTGAATTAGTCTAAATTTTATTATTTATCATTTGCTGATTTATAGCCAGCAGTTATTTACTGATATTTGTAAGGCTATATATCAGCCCCTTTTATTGAATAAAACCTATTCAGTTTGCAAATCTGAGTCACCCTTTCTATTTCCTACAAACTGGTATCAGAGCCCCCACTGGGCCTGATAAATACAGCTAAGTCGCAACTTAGTTAAGAGAGAAACGCAAATATGAGTGAGGGCAAACTTTCAGCAAAAATTCCTTATTTTGATGGTCAACATTATGATCATTGGAGTGAGTTGATGGAGAATCTCCTTCGTGCCAAAGGTCTCTGGACCACCATTGAAATTGGTTTCCAGGAACCTATTGAAACGACTGTGCTCACTGACGCACAATTGGAGTTGCTACAAACTTCCAAAACAAACGATCACAAGGTCAAGCATTATCTTTTCAGGGCAATTGATAGGTCAGTCTTCGAACAAATATTGGATAGGCGCACATCCAAGATTGTTTGGGATTCCCTGAAAAGAAAGTATGGAGGTAACGATCGCGTGAAGAAGTCGATGCTAAACTCTTTGAGAAGAGAGTTTGAGGTGCTGGAAATGAAAGATGCAGAAACCATCACTGAATATTTTTCCAGAGTAATGATGGTTGCTAACAAAATGAGAAGCAATGGAGAGGTTATGTCTGACTCAAAAGTGGTGCAGAAAATTCTTTGTACGTTGACAGAGAAATTCACGTATGTAGTGGTTTCAATTGAGGAGTCAAAGGACACAGAAGAAATGACCATTGATGAGCTTCAAAGCTCACTGGTGGTTCATGAACAAAAGTTTAAAAAGGTTAACCGTGACGGTGAGCAAGCCCTGAAGGTGGAAAGTAGTAGAGGAAGAGGAAGAGGAACATACCGTGGAAGAGGACGTGGAAGAGGAAGACAATCATTCACAAGGGACACAGTGGAGTGTTTCAAGTGTCATAATTTAGGGCATTTTCAATATGAATGTCCTAAATGGAACAAAGAGACAAATTATGCAGAGTTGGATGATGATGAAGAGCTTCTCCTTATGGCTTTTGTAGAAGAAAATGAAGCAAAAAGGAACGATGCGTGGTTCTTGGACTCAGGTTGCTCTAATCATATGTGTGGAAACAAAGGTATGTTCTTAAATATGGTAGAAGGAGAAAAGCATTCCGTGAAGTGTGGAAATAACTCTCGCATGTCAGTAGCTGGAAAAGGAAGCATTAGGCTGGTATTTGATGGCACTACTTTTCTATTTCAAGATGTATATTATGTCCCAGAACTTAGGAACAACTTGTTGAGTGTGGGGCAGCTGCAAGAAAAGGATCTCACCATTCTCATAAAAGGCGGCACATGCAACATTTATCATCCAGATAAGGGATTAATTGCACACACCAAAATGAGTGCAAATCGCATGTTTATTCTCTTCAATAAAAGCTCCAACATCACTGCTCCAGTTGAAAAGTGCCTACATACTGCCTCTGAGCTTACTTATCTCTGGCATCAAAGGTACGGTCACTTAAATCACAGAGGTTTGAAGACATTGCAAACAAAGAAAATGGTGCGCGGTCTTCCTAAACTTGAAGCCTCAAGTGTTACTTGTGCTGATTGTTTCACCGGAAAACAACACCGCAATCCAATTCCAAAGAAGAGTGAATGGCGTGCCAGCAAGATCTTGGAACTCATACATGCTGACATTTGTGGACCTATAGAGCCAATCTCAAGTAGTGGAAAAAGGTACTTATTATGCTTTATCGATGACTATAGTCGAAAGGGTTGGGTCTATTTTCTCATTCAAAAATCAGAAGCTTTGGAGTGTTTCAAAAAGTACAAGAAGCTGGTTGAAAAAGAAGCGGAAACGCCCATCAAGTGTTTGAGGACTGATAGAGGTGGAGAGTTTAACTCTATCAACTTCAAATTATTTTGTGAAGAAGAAGGAATAAAAAGACAACTCACTACAGCATATACACCACACCAAAACGGAGTAGCGGAGCGTAAAAATAGAACCGTGATGAATATGGTACGTTGCCTGCTCTCTGCGAAAAAGGTTCCCAAATTGTTTTGGACTGAAGCTGCAAATTGGACATTCTACCTGCTGAATCGATGCCCAACACATGCTGTGAAGAACATCACTCCTCAAGAAGCTTGGAGTGGAGTTAAGCCTTCAATAGAACACCTTCGTGTTTGGGGCTGCATAGCACATGTGCATATACCAGAGGCAAAACGAGGTAAACTCGATGATAAAAGTTTTCCTTGTATTATGTTAGGAGTAAGTGATGAGTCAAAGGGTTATCGTCTGTTTGATCCTAATACAAAGAGGATTGTTGTTAGTAAGGATGTAGTATTTGAGGAAGAAAAGAGTTGGGAGTGGGGTCAAAATTTTAAAGAACAAATAGATGCAGACTTGGTGTGGAGTGATGATGATTTCAGTAGTGACGAGAGTGGCAGTGAAGATGATGGGAGCAACGAAAGTAGGAATGAAACAGAGATTTCTCATGAAAATATGATTCAAGGTAGAGAGAGGAGGGCTCCAATTTGGATGAAAGATTATGAGAGTGGTGATTGGTTGAGTGAAGAAGATGCAGAGACTTACATGGTGCAAGATGTCATAAGTAATGATCCAACTCTGTATGAGGAAGCTGTGAAGCATGAGAAATGGAGAAAGGCTATGGAGTGTGAAATAAATTCAATTGAAAAGAATCAAACGTGGGAGCTAATGGATCTACCTGTTGGAGAGAAAACAATTGGAGTTAAATGGATTTTCAAGACAAAATTGAATGAGAAAGGTGAGGTGGACAAGTATAAGGCTCGTTTGGTGGCAAAGGGTTACAGTCAACAACACGGAATCGATTTTACTGAAGTGTTTGCTCCCGTTGCCCGCATGGATACGGTAAGAATGATCGTGGCTCTCGCAGCATGTAGAGGATGGGACATCTTTCAGCTTGATGTCAAATCTGCGTTTCTTTATGGTGAATTAAACGAGAACGTATACGTTGAGCAACCAAAAGGGTTTGTGAAGAAAGGAGAAGAGCATAAGGTTTACAAGTTGCATAAAGCCTTGTATGGCTTAAAACAAGCACCACGAGCATGGTTCAGTCGTATAGAGTCCCATTTCATGAAGGAAGGTTTTCAAATATGTCCAAATGAACAAACCTTGTTCATCAAAAGAAGTACACGAGGTTGTATATTAATCGTTAGCATTTATGTCGATGATTTGATTTACACAGGTGATGACGAGGTCATGATGATTGAGTTCAAAAAGTCTATGATGCAAGCTTTTGACATGACTGATTTGGGCAAGATGAAATTCTTTCTTGGCATAGAAATTATGCAGAAATTAGAAGGGATTTTTGTGTGTCAAAAGAAATATGCCACTGATATTTTAAAGAAGTTTACAATGTCTGACAGCAAGCCTGTGAATAGTCCAATTGTTCCAGGTTTTAAGATTAACAGAGATGTTAATGGTACAGCTGTGGATGACACTTACTTCAAGCAAATAGTTGGAAGTCTGATGTATCTAACAGCTACAAGACCAGATATCATGTTTAGTGTGAGCTTAATTAGTAGATACATGTCAAAACCAACAGAATTGCATTTACAAGCTGCGAAACGAATATTACGGTATTTGAAAGGAACTGTTAGCTATGGGATTTTCTACAAGAAGGGAGGGGAAGAAGAATTGCTTGCTTTCACAGATTCTGATTATGCTGGAGATGAAGAAGATTCTAAAAGCACCTCGGGGTATGTTTTTTTATTAAGTTCAGGAGCAGTATCATGGATGTCCAAAAAGCAACCAATTGTTACTCTTTCAACTACTGAAGCCGAGTTTCTTGCTGCTGCTGCAAGTGCTTGTCAAGCTGTATGGATGAGAAGGGTTTTGAGAAACTTAAGTCATGTTCAAGAAGGAAGTACTGTTATCATGTGCGACAATAGCTCAACAATTAAACTATCAAAAAATCCGGTAATGCATGGAAGAAGCAAGCATATCAGAGTGCGTTTTCATTTTTTAAGAGATCTTGCAAAGGATGGCGAAGTCGAATTGGTGCACTGTGCAACTCAGGAGCAGGTGGCAGATTTGATGACTAAGGCTTTGAAACTTGAGGCTTTCCAGAAGCTCAGAAAGAAGATGGGAATGTTTGATATTACTGAAATAAACTAATTGCATACTGCAACTAGTTTAGGGGAGGGCATGAACGTGTTTAGTCTGTTACTAGAAAATAGGAGTTATTACTGTCAGTTTTTAATAAGCCTCATATTTAGGAATGAGTTGTTTTGAATTAGTGTGTTTGAATTAGTCTAAATTTTATTATTTATCATTTGCTGATTTATAGCCAGCAGTTATTTACTGATATTTGTAAGGCTATATATCAGCCCCTTTTATTGAATAAAACCTATTCAGTTTGCAAATCTGAGTCACCCTTTCTATTTCCTACAACATAATGAAGAATTGAAGGTATCAGATCTAGGAAAATTTCCCAACCTACATGAAAAACTTTCCATATCACAGCTACAAAATGTTAATGACCCCAATGAAGCTTTTAAAGCCAATATGAAGATGAAAGAACGAATAGACAAATTAGCTTTAGAATGGGATTATGGTACTGATTTTTCAGATCGACGAAATCATCGTATTGTACTAGAACACTTGCAACCCTCAACAAATTTGAAAAGTCTCACCATCAAAGGCTATGGTGGAGTCAGCGTTCCAAATTGGTTGGGTGATTCTTTATATGATAGTATGGTGTATTTAAGGATCTCGAATTGTGATAACTGTATTTGGCTTCCACCCCTTGGACAATTGGGTAATTTGAAAGAACTCAATATTGATTCGATGCTTTCAATAAAAAGTGTTGGTATAGAGTTCCATGGAAGTGATGGTTCTGCTTCATTTCAACCATTTCCCTCCTTGGAGACTCTACACTTTGAGGATATGCCTGAGTGGGAGGAGTGGAATGTGATTGGAGGCCCGACTATGAATTTTCCTAGTCTCAAACATTTGTTGCTAAGTAAATGTCCTAAACTGCAGGGAGACATACCTTACAAACTTCCTTCCTTAACTGAATTTGAGTTAAAAGGATGTCCTTTACTGGTGGAGTCAAGACATTCAGATGATAATAACAATATCATAATTATAGCTCCAATTTCAGATGTATTCAACAGATTGATGCTTTCTCTTAATTCTCTTCAACAGTTGACCATAGACGACTTTCCATCTCTAACGTCTTTCCCAACAGTCGGCCTACCAAAAACCTTGAAATTTCTCAAAATCAGTAATTGTGAGAATCTAGAGTTTCTACCTCATGGATACTTGCACAATTACACATCGCTCGAGGAATTGAAAATATCTTATAGCTGTAATTCGATGATATCATTTAGCTTGGGTGTTTTCCCTGTCCTCAAGAGTCTGTTTATTGAAGGTTGTATAAATTTGAAATCGATATTAATTGCAGAAGATGCGTCAGAAAAGAGTCTCTCATTTCTTAGAAGCATAAAAATATGGGATTGTAGTGTATTAGAGTCATTTCCCCCAGGTGGATTGACCACTCCAAACCTCGTTTGTTTTGCACTATGGAAATGTGAGAAGCTTCCTTCACTACCAAAAGCAATGCACACTCTAACTCACCTTCGAGAAATGGAAATTGATAATCTACCAAATCTTCAATTATTTGTCATATATGATTTACCTAGCAGTTTACAAGAACTGACTGTTGGTTCTGTTGGAGGGATTATGCGGAATACTGGACCAACTTGAAAATATCTCACATGTCTTTCAGTGTTGCGGATTAACAGCGATGATTCGATGAACATGATGATGGGGCCTTTTCTACCTGCATCGCTTTTGACTCTATGCATCTATGATTTTAATGATGCAGTCATTGGTGGGAAGTGTTTTCAACATCTAAAGTCTCTCCAAAAACTTGAAATTGTTAATGCTCCCAAACTCAAGTCATTGCCGAAAGAGGGATTGCCTTCCTCGCTGTATGTACTGAGTATCACTCGTTGTCCTCTACTGGAAGCAAGTTTGCAGAAGAAGCGAGGGAAAGAATGGCGTAAGATTGCTCGCATTCCCTTCATAATCATCAATGACAAAATGATCACATGAGTTTCCTGTCTGTCTGGGTGAGTCACTGACATAATTCTTTTTTGGTTCTTTCTTCAATAAATAGAATATTATAGAATTATGTTCTGTGCCCAATCTTGCTGCTGCAAGAAACCAAATTCGTACTCACAACCTGCACCGAAGTCCAGTAAATGTTTTACTAATCATGAACATACGAAAAGGAGAAACAACAACTGACTGGAAATATGTCAGGTACTCTTTTTGTATATATATGACGTCATATATATCTTAATGAATTGGTTTTGATGCATTGACTATATCAGGCTTTGGTAACATGGGTTAAATTTGTCTCCAATGTATTAGTATGATAAATATCAATTATGCATTTACACATTCTTTTGTTTATATAAACGTCTGGACTTAATGTTTTTTCCTCAACTTGGTTTTAATACATTGATTAAAGGGGATTGGCCTTTAAATCAGCATACAATTTAAACACTACTAATAACAGTATAGAATTAATATCGGTATTTTTTTTCCTCCTTCACTTTAAATTTAATAAGTTTTTGTTCATTAGTTGTTTCTAGTATAGAATTAATTTACTCTATTTTCTCTTCAAGTATCTTGCAGGATTTAGAAAAAATGAGTTACAGATCTTCAAGTATTTTGTTTTAGAAAAAATGAAAAGGAATGATTTTGAGATCATTTGTGTTGGGGTGGAGCTTGCTGCTCAAATTGCTAGTTAATGTCGCGTTTCAAAATTAACTGTGTGAGTTTTCTCTTGTCCCACTTTGGCATATGAATTCCAAATACATTTTTGGGCCACCTTGAGTATCTTCTTAGTTTCTCATCTATGATTATAGTTTCTAACTGGTTATTATCTTACAGTTGTAAAGTAGATAATCTGTTAAAAAAATATTTTTCTTTTAAAACATATTTTATTATTATATTAACCTATCCCATCAAAATTTAATTTTCCCTATCATCTTTAATTTTCCTCAACCACAATGCGCGAACACGACGGGTACCCGTGCGAACGCACGAGTAAGACATTAGTTTTTATAAATTCTATAACTATGACCATGGGCGGTTCTAGCATACGGCCAGCTTGGGCAATTGCCCAGGCTCGGTCCGGTCCAATTTTCTTTTAGTGTTCATATTTAAAAATAAAAAAAAAACAAAATTAAGGGTTAGATATATTTTTTTCTAAAAATAAATGTGTTAAATATGTTGTTTGTCCCTATAAATATATCAATTTTAGCTTTTAGTCCTTATAAAAAATATTAATTTTTAGTCCCTATAAAATTATATTTGCACGCAGTTTTAGTCCCTCTACAGGGACTAAAACTGCTTACAAAAATAATTTTATAACTAAAAGTCAATATTTTTTTACAGGGACTAAGAGTCATTATTGATGATTTTATAGGGACTAAAAACATATTTAACCTTAAATAAATAAACATTCAATTTTAGTCCTTAAAAAAATTTCTTACAATGAATGATCATTTTAAAGTTTTTTCTTAAAATTTTTTTCTTACAATAAATGATCCTTTTAAAGTTTTTATGCATGGAGTTTTAGTCTATGTTATTTTTTTAAATTTTGAAATTTTTTTAATTATCCTTTAATTTTTAAATAATTTTTTTATGTATGTTTATTTACTAAACTTTAGAAATTTTTTAAATGAGAAGAATTAAATATGAATTTTTCAAATTTTAAAAGGTAATGATATAGTAATTAAAATTTCGACTAAGAAATTAAATTTTAAAATTTTTTTCAATGAATTTTTTAAACCGTTCTAAACATGTCTGTAAAATAATCACTCAAAAATACACATTAGTTTAACAATAAGGAATAAAACTACATGCATAATAATTTTGTAGGGACCAAAATGCCATTTGCTTTTATAGGGACCAAAAACTAAATTTTGGTATTTTATAGGACCAAAAACTTAGGGTTAATGAACTTTTTCGTCCCTTTAAATATTTCAAATTTCGTTTTTAGTCCCTCCAAAATTTTCCTTCAAGAAATCGTCCCTTCAAAAATTTTCTTCCGAACTATTGGTCCATAACGTCAAATTTCGTAGCTAATCGTTAGGGACCAATAGTTTAGACGAAAAATTTTGAAGGGACGATTTCTTAAAGGAAAATTTTGGAGGGACTAAAAACGAAATCTGCAATATTTAGAGGGATCAAAAAGTTCATTAACCCAAAAACTTATTTAACCCTAAAATTAAAAAAAATCTTTTTCAAACTGAAATTGGTTTACAAACTTATTGAGTTAGCTTTGATATTGTCGGTGTCGACTATATTCGTTGAAAGAGTTTTTTCAGCAATGAAGATTATCAAGTCTAAATTGCATAATAAGATCATCAACGATGTGTGATTTAATGACTTGATGGTATGTTGCACCGAGCGAAAGATATTCAAGTCACTTAATGATATTGATATTATTCAAACATCCACTGCAAAAAAGTTTCAAAAAAGACATTTGTCTCGTGATTTTATTTTACATACTACTGTAAGGTTATATTTCAATGTGAATTTTCGGTTTTTAAAATTTTGCCCAGACTTTATAATTTTGCTGACTCCGTCACTGACCATGACCATTTTAAATAAATTATACCATTTTAACAATATTTTAATAATTGTGGCTTTTGTAGTAATTAGAAATAGATCATGTCAAAAGAAAAAAAGAATAATTAGTAATAAATATAAATGCAATATTTTTATAGAATCTCAATAAATTCAATAAAAAATTATATTAATTTGAAAGTAATAATGTCTTATAAAAATCATATTTTTAAATATTTGAATTCATTCAAATAAATGTTAATGTATTAGTAATTATTATGCATAAATAAGTACGAGTATAATATCTAATACTAGTATATATATATATATATATATATATATATATATATATATATATATATATATATATATATATATATATATATATATATATATATATATATATATGTATATATATATATATATATATATATATATATATATATATATATATATATATATATATATATATATATATGTATATGGTTGAAAAAAAAATCCAAGTGAAATGCAAATGCAAATGCAGCCAATTCTTTCCCGAGATTTTTCTGATCCACTTGATAACATACTTACACTAGTTAACGTAGACTTACAAAAAAAATAAAAGAGTTCTCTTCACATTTCTTTCCATAGCTATTCTTCTTCTTCTTACAAACAAAGTAAGTAATGGATGCTATTCAAAAAGAAACACTTTTGTCACTTTCAAATTCTGTGAAGCTGCTGTTACAAAAGATTGTTTCTACGGAGTTCGTGGACAACATCAAGATGATGAATCTTGACGTTTCACTCTTGGAAAAGGTGCAGAAAACACTTGTGGATCTTGAAGAAGTACTTTATCATGCTGACAACAAACTCATCCCCTGTCAAGCTAACAACAAATCGCTCAATTTCTTGAGACGTCTTGTTTTTGAAGTTGCCTATTTGCTTGATGAAAGCCACTTTTTATGGTATCCCGTAATTACTGCTAAACTGCTCGAAATTCATTCTCGTTTGCCTTTTCTCATCACAGTGATTAAATCTAAAACTGAATATTTAATTCAAATATTACATGGCTCAAGTTCCGGAGAACAACTTGGTGATGATGAGTCTTCTATTTATGGAAGAGACGCTGATGTTGAGAAACTTAAACATCTTTTGTTGTCTAGTGATAGTAAAATAAGAGTGATTTCCATTGTTGGTATGGGAGGGATTGGTAAAACAGCCCTTGCTAAACACCTTTACAATCTTCCTCAAATTAACGAGAATTTTGAGTTAAAACTGTGGGCTGATTTCTCAAATGATGTTGATGATTTCAGTGTTTTTGAAAACATTCTTCACTCTATTACTTCACAAACAACCACAAGTAATGATACAACTGATATGAATACTGTTTACCCAAGTTTTTTGCTAGTACTGGATGGTGTGTGGGATGAAAGATTTGTCAATTGGACATTACTCATGGATATCTTTAATGCTGGGGAAACACGGAGTAGAATCATTGTCACAACACGAGATGAAAGAGTTGCAATATCCATGAAAACCTTTCTTTCTGTTCACTATCTGAGACCCTTGGAAGCTCAAGATTGCTGGTCTTTACTGGTCGAACACACATTTGGAGGACATCACTTCGATCGACTATCCTATCAAGAAGAAATTGGCACATTTAAAAAAGAAATGCGAGACAAAATTGGCCGAAAAATTGCAAAAAAGTGTGATGGATTACCACTAGCTGCTGTAGAACATGGGGCTATTCTTCGTATTTCATCATCAAACCCATATGAATGGAATTATGTGCTAGAAAGTCCCCTCCAGAAAACACCTTACGATGTGCTAGCCTCTCTCAAATTGAGCTACTATTTCCTTTCTGATTCTTTAAAACAGTGTTTTCAATATTGTTCAAGCTTTCCGAAGAAGTCCATTTTAGAAAAAAAGATGGTTGTTCAGTTGTGGATTGCAGCAGGCTTACTAGAATCATCGTCCACAAATCAAGAAAAAGTTGGAGAAGAATACTTTGACGAACTAGTGTCAAGGTCATTGATACATCGGCGGTCTATTGGTGATGAGGAAACAAACTTTGGAATGCACAACTTCATCCATGATTTAGCTACTGAGGTTTCATCTCCAGAGGTTTCTTCTTCATACTGTATCAGTATGGACAAACATAACCCAGATGATAGGATGCAAAATTTCTCATACAATAGAGGGACATATGATTCATATGAAAAATTTGATAAATTATTCGGAGTAAAAGGTCTGCATACCTTTCTAGCATTCCCATTACAAGAACAATTGCCTCTTGGTTTGCTATCAAACAAGGTAGTGCATGACTTGCTGCCAACAATGAAACAATTACGCATGTTGTCTCTGTCAAGCTACAAGAGTATCACCAAGGTTCCCAAGTCTATTGGAAATTTGATAGACCTGCGGTACTTAAATCTTTCTCACACTAGTATTGAGAGGCTGCCATCTGAAACATGCAAGCTTTACCATCTGCAGTTCTTGTTGTTGGCAGGTTGTAAAAGGCTCACTGAATTGCCGGAGGACATGGGAAAATTGGTTAATCTATACTACCTTGACGTTAGTAACACCGCATTGAAGGAGATGCCGGAGGACATGGGAAAATTGGTTAATCTACGCCACCTTGACGTTAGTGATACTGTATTGAGGGAGATGCCGATTCAAATAACCAAACTACAAAATCTCAAAACTCTGTCCGACTTTGTTGTCAGCAAAAATAATGAAGGATTGAAGGTTGCAGATCTGGGAAAATTTCCCAACCTACATGAAAAACTTTCCATATCACAGCTACAAAATGTTAATGACCCCAATGAAGCTTTTAAAGCCAATATGAAGATGAAAGAACGAATAGACAAATTAGCTTTAGAATGGGATTATGGTACTGCTTTTTCAGATCAACGAAATCATCGTATTGTACTAGAACACATGCAACCCTCAACAAATTTGAAAAGTCTCACCATCAAAGGCTATGGTGGAGTCAGCGTTCCAAATTGGTTGGGTGATTCTTTATATGATAGTATGGTGTATTTAAGGATCTCAAATTGTGATAACTGTATTTGGCTTCCACCCCTTGGACAATTGGGTAATTTGAAAGAACTCAATATTGATTCGATGCTTTCAATAAAAAGTGTTGGTATAGAGTTCTATGGAAGTGATGGTTCTGCTTCATTTCAACCATTTCCCTCCTTGGAGACTCTACACTTTGAGGATATGCCTGAGTGGGAGGAGTGGAACGTGATTGGAGGCCCGACTATGAATTTTCCAAGTCTCAAACATTTGTTGCTAAGTAAATGTCCTAAACTGCAGGGAGACATACCTTACAAACTTCCTTCCTTAACTGAATTTGAGTTAAAAGGATGTCCTTTACTGGTGGAGTCAAGACATTCAGATGATAATAACAATATCATAATTATAGCTCCAATTTCAGATGTATTCAACAGATTGATGCTTTCTCTTAATTCTCTTCAACAGTTGACCATAGACGACTTTCCATCTCTAACGTCTTTCCCAACAGTCGGTCTACCAAAAACCTTGAAATTTCTCAAAATCAGTAATTGTGAGAATCTAGAGTTTCTACCTCATGGATACTTGCACAATTACACATTGCTCGAGGAATTGAAAATATCTTATAGCTGTAATTCGATGATATCATTTAGCTTGGGTGTTTTCCCTGTCCTCAAGAGTCTGTTTATTGAAGGTTGTATAAATTTGAAATCGATATTAATTGCAGAAGATGCGTCACAAAAGAGTCTCTCATTTCTTAGAAGCATAAAAATATGGGATTGTAGTGTATTGGAGTCATTTCCTCCTGGTGGATTGACCACTCCAAACCTCGTTTGTTTTGCACTGTGGAAATGTGAGAAGCTTCCTTCACTACCAAAAGCAATGCACACTCTAACTCACCTTCGAGAAATGGAAATTGATAATCTACCAAATCTTCAATTATTTGTCATATATGATTTACCTAGCAGTTTACAAGAACTGACTGTTGGTTCTGTTGGAGGGATTATGCGGAATACTGGGCCAACTTGGAAATATCTCACATGTCTTTCAGTGTTGCGGATTAACAGCGATGATTCGGTGAACATGATGATGGGGCCTTTTCTACCTGCATCGCTTTTGACTCTATGCATCTATGATTTTAATGATGCAGTCATTGGTGGGAAGTGTTTTCAACATCTAAAGTCTCTCCAAAAACTTGAAATTGTTAATGCTCCCAAACTCAAGTCATTGCCAAAAGAGGGATTGCCTTCCTCTCTGTATGTACTGAGTATCACTCGTTGTCCTCTGCTGGAAGCAAGTTTGCAGAAGAAGCGAGGAAAAGAATGGCGTAAGATTGCTCGCATTCCCTTCATAATCATCAATGACAAAATGATCACATGAGTTTCCTGTCTGTTTGGGTGAGTCACTGACATACTTCTTTTTTGGTTCTTTCTTCAATAAATAGAATATTATAACACAAACACTAACTCATTTTTTTAATTATAGAATTATGTTCTGTGCCCAATCTTGCTGCTGCAAGAAACCAAATTTGTACTCACAACCTGCACCGAAGTCCAGTAAAGGTTTTACTGATCATGAACATACGAAAAGGAAAAACAACAACAGACTGGAAACATGTCAGGTATTCTTTTTGTCTATATGGCTTCATATATATTTTAGTGAATTGGCTTTAATGCATTGACTATATCAAACTTTGGTAACATGGGTTAAATTTGTCTCCAATGTATTAGTATGATAAATATCATTTATGCATTTACACATTCTTTTGTTTATATAAACGTCTGGACTTAATGTTTTTTCCTCAAGTTGGTTTTAAATCAGCATACAATTTAAACACTACTAAATAACAGTATAGATTTAATATCAGTATTTTGTTTTTTTCCTCCTTCACTTTAAATTTAATAAGTTTTTGTTCATGAGTTGTTTCTAGTATAGATTTATGTGTTGTTATAATTTACTCTACTCTCTCTTCAAGTATCGTGCAGGATTTAGAAAAATGAGTTACAAATCTTTTGTTTTATGAAAAGAAGTGATTTTGAGATCATTTGTGTTGGGGTGTGAGTTTTCTTTTGTCCCTTTTTGGCATATGACTTCCAAATACATTTTTGGGCCACCTTGAGTATCTTCTTAGTTTCTCATCTATGATTATAGTTTCTAACTGGTTATTATCTTACAGTTGTAAAGTAGATAAAGCATTGGTTCCAACAGCTTTTAATTTGACCAAAATCAAACATTTGCCTGTGATAGACTATTTCAATTCAAAATGAATCATAGACCTTTCCAAATCCAGTATCTTCCTTGAGATTTCATCTTTGGGGCCCCCCTCATGGCATCGCTGAAAGTAAGTGGGAAGATTAGTTTTCAGTCCAAACAGGATTTCTTATGCCACTTGTTCAATTTCTGAAACATAAGTTTAATAAAATAATGTTAATCTACAAAAACCATTTGGAGTTTGATTAACCTGTCTCAATTAAGCGATCGACTTTAACAGAACAACATTTGATTATATATTATAAATAGATTAATAGATGTTACAATGGCAGATTCAGAAAAGGAGCTTTAAATATGTCTTCTGTTTTCTGAAAATATGTGTGATTTTGGCATGTCTGATATGGTTGTTGTTTTTAACATGTTTTCTTACAGTTCTGAAGTAGATAAAGTGGTAGATTCATGCACGGCTTATGGTGTGACTCCAAAAGGAATTTGCAAAAATTGGTTGTATCAAGCACTATAGTCAAAATCAAGTGTTGGGTCATAGGATCATACGATCCTATTTGTCACAGCTGCCGGAGCATGCTGCAATCGGAACAAGATCGTTTTTTGTCGTCGGTGTGGTCAGGATCGAGATCTCTTAGCAGGAATGAAACTTAGCAGGATACTATCAAGTGTGTGTATGTATATTTTCTTTCTTACTCATATTTTACATGTATGATCTTAACTCTTTCTTTTACTCACAATTAAGTGTACAACATTTTCATTTTTACTCCTATTTTTTGCATCATGTTATTTGGTTGTATCTTGTTAGTTTTGCATTTGCAAAATTACTTACTGCTATGCATCAGTGTCGATCATGACATTGTCGATGCAATTGGCTTCATGTGTTCTATTATTATTAAATGACATGCTTATTTTAATGTCAGGTTTGTATTTGCTCACTGGAGGTGAGATAGAATGTCAAATGCTTTTCTCCACCAATCCAATGATGTCTAGGGAATATGCAGGCCTTCGTTGAGAGGTCCTTGACAAAATCAATGGCACATTCGTCCTATATTTTAGAAAAGGAGCATCCAGACCATGAGGAGTAGAGAGCCATGCAGGCAAGAGTTCAGTTGAGCATAGCAATTAGCAACACGATATCCAGTTCTGTTGCAGACATTGCAGCAGAATCATCTTTTCATTGATTTCAAAAATACACCCAAAGTTTGAACCATTCTATTGAGTTTAATTAGTAAAAATAAATCACAGTAATAATATCATTGCTAAGTGGTTCAAAATCAAGATGAAGGAGTTGTACAATATTTACATTGTAATAGGTTATTAGACTGTTATATAATTTTCACTTCTTTTTGGCCATTACTGAGTTGGCAATTTCTTGTTTTTAGAATATTCTCTCCGTTGTAAGGTTTCATGTCCTATATTATGATCAAGAGTCTAATAGATGAATCATCCATCATTTTAAAAGATGCAATCTTGTCTCTTAAAATTCAAAATCTCTCCATACAGTGTCTATATCTTGCACCAAATTCTATTCTAAGTTATTTGAATTCCTACTTTAAAGTAGTGCCGAACACTTGCTTAACTACTGTCGGAAGTGAGATGTTCTAGCACATGTGCTGATGATAAAAATCTGATAGTTGCTTGCAGGCATGACAAAACTGTAAGGTTTGTATAAGAATTCAAAGATCCTAGTAATTCTGAAGATGTCCTTGACAAAATTGGAGTTGAAGGTTACATTTTTGGCTTTGTTGCGTTAGGCGTCCTACTAATTATCGTTCAAGGTGGGTTGGGATGATGAAGTTGAATCCACCAGAGGGGTCTGGTTTAGCGGAGAGTGCAAATGAGTTTAATTACACTTTCCATTGCTTTTTATAGGAAGCTGGTCAACAAAGAAAGTGCTCTTGTCCTTAAAGTTCTTTCTACACAACAATTCTAACTTCTTCTAACTTCAATATGTTCTAATACATTCTTACCAGTCTTTCAACAAGGAATTAATTCTTTCAAGAGGAACTTGATCTGTTGCGTTATTCATCGGCAGTGGTTATTGAATTATTGAAAGAAGAAACCATGGGTTTAATGTTGTTTTTGTTAGCTTCTAAATAGCAATGTAGTGATTATTAGTAGGATCAGACATGAATTGACTCAACCACTAAATAGCAAAGGCAATACATGGTCTAATAAGGTGAGATAAAGTAATATATTTTCAAGAATTGGACTATCATCTAGATGGAGCTTGATGAAAAGATCCAATGAAGTGCTTGTAGGTTTACAATTATCCATGCTAGAGTCAGAAATCAAAACCAAGTGATATGAATCTTCGGTGTGAGAAAAGATAGCAATTTTAGAAATTAGAGTCTGTTATTCTGACATAGTTCAGATTTGTGGAGAAAACTGCTGGACAAATCTACCTCTCCAGTTGAGCAAATACAAACCTAAAATAAACGTAATAGAGACACTGTCAAGCCTTGTTGTGTTCATATATAACAGAAGAAAGCATTAACAATGGAGATAATCAATGTTTGCTAAGGGACTACAATGTTTGCTCCATGACTAAAACTCACCGTATCAGCCTAACCGACTTCCAAGGAAAAATGGCAGCAATGGTAACACACAATTCAATCTTCATAGCGAGTTAGGCCACAGTTTGATAATTTGTGCATGTTCTTAATGTGGTAGCTGCAGTGAAATCCTGTACCCTGGACTCCTAGTAACCCTGTGATGCTTAAATAAAATATTTTATCTTTATAGCAGCATAAAGTAATTCAATACATGCAGAAAGAACATGAACAGAATAGAAAGCATGTCGTGAATTGCATACAATAAACACTAGTTTCAACCATATATGTAAAAAATGAGCAAAAATGAAAACACATCAACTATCTAGCATGCTTGATGGGTAATATACTTTCAATTTGCATAAAAAAACAATTTTCCCACTTCCTTTTGATGATGCCACGAGGCTCAAAAAAGAAGAAACTCAAGGAATACACTGCATTTTGAAAGGCCTAGTAGGAGTCATTGTAAATGAAAATAGTTTACCGAGTAAATGTATGATTTAGGTTCAATTACAAGCTAACCAGTTAGAAACTATAACCAAAGATATGAAACTAAGAAGATTTCCAAGGCCGCTACAAATTTATTTGAAATTCATGTGTCAGAGAGGGGCTAAATTAAGTTTGTTAATCCACAGCATTAACTGAAGCAATTTTGAGTGGCATCATTAACAAGCTCCTTCCAACACAATTGATGCCAACACTATATAAATCCACAAGAGAGACAACACCATGATAAATAACTATATAAAATTAAACTTAAGGAGGGAGAAAAGCACAATAGTAGTGTTAGGAAGAAAAGCACTTCAGGATTCAACGAAAATCCCTTGCATGACAGAGCTAACATAGATTAGGGACAGAAAGAGTACCTCTCTGTTTTAGCCAACATTGCTATTTCTCCTTCCCATCCGCTCCTGACAGAAAGAGATATCGTTGCTACTATCTTTGTGCAAGCCATCAATTACACTTGAAGCCCTTACTAGATCTGCAAACGATGTAGAGATGAAATGATAAACAGAGTTAACATATGAGCACCATATCAGAAAAACATTATTCATGTGATAAAATGGGACAAATTTAAGACTCAAATAATTTAGATGGTCGACGACATTAATTATAGTAATAAGCCAACATCTTTTGAAATATCCTTCGCAACAGAAGACATGCCAAAATAACATATATTTTAAACATAACTGAAAAATTTAACTACATGACAGGGAAAAAGTTCTAATGACTAACATAAGGAAAAAACACCAGTTAAAGACAGTTAGATAAACACAAAAATGTGAAAATGCATAAATTAATGATATGTATTATACTAATAGAATAGTGAAGAATTTAAACCATGGTTAAGAAGCTTCATACAGACAACACAATAACATATATATGAAGTCATATAGATAAAAAGAATACCTAACATATTTGGAGTCAGTGGTGTTTTCTCCTTTTCATCTGTTCCTGGACCTGGTGGCAGGTTTTGAGGTGAATTTGGCTTCTTACAACAGCAAGATTGGGAAGAAGCAGGGGTGACACAAAACACAATTCTATGATTAAAATAAATGAGTTAGTACTAAGCTATAATATTGTATTTTGATGTTACTACAGAACTTCACAATAATTGATGATAACATAATATGAAAGAAACAAAAAGAGAAGTATTTCAAAGACTCACCCGGACAAGACTCATGTGATCAATTCGTCATTAATAACTATGGAGGGAATGTGAGCAATCTTACGCCACTCTTTCTCCCGCTTTTTCCGCAAACTTGCTTCTAGTAATGGACAGCGAGTCACACTTAGTACTGAAAGTGAGGAAGGAAATCCTTTCTTTGGCAATGACTTGAGTTTGGGAGCGTTAATAATCTCAAGGTTTTGGAGAGAAGTGAGATGCTGAAGCCACTTCTCATCAATGCTTGTATCATTAAGACCACAAATGCACAATTTCACAAGCGATGTAGGTAGCAATGGCCCCATCAACGTGTTCACCATATCATCAGCGTTGATTCGCAACTCCAAGAGAGAAGTGAGATGTTCCCAAGTTGGCTCGTTATTCCACACGATCCCACCAACAGAGCCAACAGAGAGTTTCCGTAAACTGCTAGGCAACTCATCTATGACAAAAGATTGAAGATTTGGGAAGGACATAAGAGATGGAAAACCGTCTATGGTCAGCTGTTGAAGAGAATTCAGAGGGAACATCAGTTGCCCAAATACATGATCAAATAATGGAATTGATTGCACCAATAAAGGACATTCTCTCAACTCAAGTTCAGTTAAGAAAGGAAATTTTTCAGTTATGTTTTCGGCTATCAGTTTCGGGCACTTTCTTAACGATAAAGTTTTTAGATTAGGTAACGTTGTAGTCGTACCTCCAATCAAGTCCCATTCCTTCCACTCTTCCATATTCTCAAAGTGTAGAATCTGCAAAGAGGGAAATGGTTGAAATGAAGAGCCACCACTTCCATAGAACTCAATACCAATTGTCTCCACTGATTGCATCCCTTCAATAATGAGTTCTTTCAAATTACCCAATTGTCCAAGAGGTGGAAGCCATAAACAATCATTACAATTCGAGATCCTTAAATGCACCATGTTGCTAAATAAAGAATCACCTAACCAATTTGGGAAGCTGATTCCACCATAGCCTTTGATGGTGAGACTTTTCAAATTCGTTGAGGATCGCAACTTTTCAAGTACAACACTTTGAATTTGTGAATCTAAAAAAGTACTACCAAGATCCCATTCCAAAGATAACTCGTCTATTTGTTCTTTCATCTTTATATTTGCTCGATCTACTTCAAAGGGGTCATTAACATTTTGTAGCTGTGAGATTGAAAGTTTTCCATGTAGGTGGGGAAGTTTTCCTAGATCTGCGATATTTAATCCACCATTCTGTTTGCTGACAACAAAATCAGACAAATTGTGGAGATTTTCTAGTTTGGCTATTTGTACAGGCATCTCCCTCAATGCGGTGTTACTAATGTCAAGGTGGCGCAAATTAATCAATTTTCCCATGTCCTCCGGCAATTCAGTGAGCCTTTTACAACCTGCCAACAACAAGAACTGCAGATGGTAAAGCTTGCATGTTTCAGAAGGCAGCCTTTCAATATTAGTGTGAGAAAGATTTAAGTATTGCATATATAACAAATTTCCAATAGAGTTGGGAACCTCGGTGATACTCTTGTAGCTTGACAGAGACAACATGCGTAATTGTTTCATTTTTGGCAGCAAGTCATGTACTATCTTGTTGGATAGCAAACAAAGAGGCAGTTGTTCTTGTAATGGGAATGCTAGGAAGGTACGCAAACCTTCTAATCCGTATAATTTATCAAATTTGTCATATGAATCGTATGTCCCTCTATTGTATGAGAAATTATGCATCGTATAATCTAGGTTATATTTGTCCATATTGATACAGTGTGGAGATGAAACTTCTGGAGATATAACCTCTGTAGCTAAATCATGGATTAAGTTGTGCATTCCAAAGTTCCCTTCCTCATCACTAATAGATCGCCGATGTATTAGCGACCTTGACACTAGTTCATCAAAGTATTCTTCTCCAACTTTTTCCTGATCTGTGGACGATGATTCAAGTAAGCCTGCTACAATCCACAACTGAACTACCATCTTTTTTTCTAAGATGGACTTCTTTGGAAAAATTGAACAAAATTGAAAACACCGTTTTAAAGGATCAGAAAGAAAATTGTAGCTCAATTCGAGAGAAGCTTGCACCTCATAAGCTATATCCTGAGCTTTACTTTCTAGAACATAATTCCAAGCATACGGGTCCGACCAGATGCGAAGAAGAGCCCCATGTGCTACAGCAGCTAATGGTAAACCATCACACTTTCTTGCAATTTTCCTGCCAATTTCTTCTAGATTGGATCGTTGGTGGTAGTTATGTGCTGCAAATGCATGTTGGGCAAGTAAAGAGCAGCAATCTTCAACTTTCAATGGTGTCATATGGTGGAGAGAAAGAAAGGTTTGCATGGATAGTGCAACTCTTTCATCTCTTGATGTTACAATGATCCTACTTCCTGTTTCCCCAAGATTAAAGATATCCATAAGTAACGTCCAATTGACAGATGTTGCACCCCACACACCATCCAATACTAGCAAAAAATTTGGGTAAACGGTATTCATATCAGCTGTATCATCAATGGTTGTTTGTGAAGTAATAGATTGAGGAATGTTTTCAAAAACACTCAAATCATCAACATCAGTTGAGAAATCTATCCACACTCTTGACTCAAATTTGTGGTTAACTTGAGGAAGATTGTAAAGGTGTTTAGCAAGGGCTGTTTTACCAACCCCTCCCATACCAACAATGGAAATCACTCTTATTTTACTATCACTAGACAACAAAAGATGTTTAAGTTTCTGAATATCAGAGTCTCTTCCATAAATAGCAGATTCATAACCAATTTGTTTGCTTAAGCCTTGTAATATTTGAATTAAATTGACCGTTCTAGACTTAATCAGCTCAATGAAAAAAGTTAAACGAGAATGAATTTTGAGGTGCTTAGCAGTAAGTACGGTAGCATACCGTAAAAGATTAGTTTGGTGAAGCAAATTGGAAACTTGAAGAACATCACGTCTCAGCAAATCCAGCAATTTGTTGTTAGCTTGAGTGGGGATGAGGTTGTACTTAGCATAATAAAGAACATCTTGAAGATCCACCAGAGTTTCCTTCACCGTTTTCGAAAGTGAAGCGTTAACATTCTTGATCCGGAACGTGTCGACCAGCTGATTAGAAACAATCTTTTCTAATAACTTTTTCACAGAATTTGAGAGTGAGACGAGTGTTTCTCTCTGAATGGCCTCCATTAGTTTGTAAGAAGAATAAGAGGAAGAATAGCTTCAGAAAGAAACCATGACAAAATGAAGAAAAACTCTCTCCTTGATTTTTGAGTAAGGATTCAGTTCAGTGCCTTTAACGCCCCAATTGCACGATTCCTTTCTCTCTTTCTCTCTCATCTTATTTTTTGTATTTTTTAATTTTAACTTTTTTAAAAAAATGCTAACAAATACCTAAAGGTATTGAATCCGCTCCCTTGATTTTTGCAACTCTTTCCGCGTTAATGGGGCCACAAGTATCAGTTACGGTACCTTTCACTCAACATCTACCATTCCAGCTAAAGCCACGTGGTTTTTCTTTTTCACCTCATACTTTACATCGTACTTTAACCAAGCACTCTTGTATTTTTATAGAGAATTTCTTTATTGATTTACTAATTTTTTTTTTCACCCGCGGCAAAATTTTTAGAATGTTCCTATATTTTAAAAATGCATCTCCGAAATTATATTTTTTAAAATAAATTAATTTCGGAAGTGCATTTCTGAAAATACAAAAAAAAAAAGATGTTTTAAGAAATTTATTTTCGAAAACACCAAAAAAAAAAAGTATTTTCGGATATGGATTTCTGAAATCAACTTTTTTTTAAGAGAGGGGTGCTTTCGGAGATGCATATCCAAAATATTTTAATTTTTGGTTTTGGAATATTTCGTATATATATTTCCGAAAAAATTCAATAATTATTAAAAAATTAAAATAAGGTGAATCAATACAATTAATAGTATAATTAATTATATTAATTAAAATATATTATTAAATATATATCATTATAATCAAGATATAATAATAATATTAACCTAATAAATATTTAAACTAACATTTTATTTTATATAAAAAATAATAATAATAATAATAATAAAGATATTTATTTTCTATTTTTTCTTATGATAAATCAATTTATAAATTAATTTTTAAAAACAATTTTATAGTTATTAAAAATCATTTTATAAACAAAATTTCCTAAACAATTTTAAAGTTAAAAATTATTTTACTAACTTATATAAATTAAAAATATTATAATTTCATAAGTAAATTTTAAATTATATTTGAATATAAAATTTATTCACTAAATAAAATTAAGACAAAATCTTCTTTTAATTTTTTTAACTAAATGAAAAATAATATTTTTATCATAATTAATTATAAAAAATGATTTTTTTATCATTATTATTATTATCATTATTCTTACTTGATCTATTTCATTATTATTATTATCAACCGTAGAAACATGAATTGAAATTATTTATAACTACATTTTAATAATTATAATTATTTAATTTTTTGTAATTGAAATTATTTTTAAATTTTAAAATATAAATCAGAATAGAAATATATAATAAGTATTATTTATAACTCATAAATTATATCAAATTTATGATATGTGAATTAATTAATATCCCAAATTTTTTAATTTTTGGGATTTTTTCGGAGATGCATCTCCGAATTAATCAATGTCAATTTTGGGGATTTTTTCGAAGATACATCTCCGAAATTTGGAAAAATCTAAAAAAAATTAATTCGGAGATGCGTCTCCGAAGCAGAGGTATTTTAGAATTTTCGCGGGAAATTTTCCCCATAAAGGAGTCAATAAAGAAATTCTCTTTTTATATTGGCAAAAATATTCTTTTTAATATTTATCTATTCAAAAATTACTTTGGATTAGTGGTTTAAAAAACCAAAAATTTTGGTACCAATTACTTTTAGAATTGGATGAAAACTTATGTAATTTTTTTAAAATCATTTTAATAGAACATTTTAAAAATTCCGTGATTTGTACTGATTTTTTTTTATTTTGGGAAAAATCAATTTTTTTTATTTAAAAAAAACCACTTTTCTAATTTACGAAAAATATCAAATTTTTATTTTTGAAAAAAAATCATTTTTTTATTTTTGAAAAAAAATCGACTTTTCTAATTTTTCGAAAAAAATCTACGCTGTTAAAATCACTTTTTATTTTTGAAAAAAAATTGAATTTTATATTTTTCGAAAAAAACATTCTTTTTTAGGAGAAATCAACTTTTTATTTTCGAAAAAAATCAATTTTATTTTTTTTGGAAAAAGTGATTTTTTGTTATTTTCAAAAAAATCAACTTTCCTAATTTTTTTGTCAAAAATCGTCGTTTTTTTTTAATAAAGAGTGTATCATTAAATCAAAAATAGTGACATTACAAGAGTGATCGCCACCGATCCAGCTTAAACTAGTAAACAAAAAAATTCCTAGCTTAGATAACCATCAACCTAACTATGTGCTCTCTAAGCTTAGGATTGCTCCAACTTCTATATATTATCATATCTATGATTTGCCTTCCTATATTAGTATTATTTACCCTATCTCCAAAAAAAATTATTTCGGTATCTCCAAATTTTGTATATACACTCACCAGCCGCCGCTTTAAGCATTTTGTTTTTCCGACCTTTCCCAGCAATGTGTCTTGATATCCATAATAGTTCTTCAGTCCACGCACAAGGAACATGAGTAATTTGCAGCCATCGCAACACTTCTCGCCAAATATCATACGTAATTTTACAACTGCATAATAGAGGATCAATTGTTTTGGTCTCTGAACAGAAACTGCAAGTCGTATTGTTAAGCATACCAAACTTAAACAATCTCATTTTTTGTTGCTAACCTGTTACGACACGCCATCCACATGGTAAATTTAGCGTGAGGCCTCGCCAAATTATTGTAGAACAGGTTCCTCCAACCAACTTTCTACCCTCTAGTATTCAGCTCCAAGTATGCACTCTTCACACCAAATTTATTCTGTTGCAACATAGAATTCCAGCAATGCATATTACTCACTTTCTATCTTTGCCTCAGGATAGCCTTGAGAATCCAAGTACATGACTCTCTAACTCTCATAGTCATCACCTGCTCTTTTTTAATATAGAAACTATGAACCCATTTGACCCACAAATTGTATGCCTTATTACAAATGTTCCAGAGGAGTTTGATCAGAATAACATTATTCCAATACTCAAGGTTGATGATGTTCAAACCACCTTTGGGTTTCGGTGTGCAAAAATCCTTCCACACGATCAGGGACTTCCTCGATAACTCACCACCCCCCGTCCATAAGAATGTTCGACAGATGTCATTGATTTTGTGAATAACCTGCTTAGGAAGTGGAAAACAATTCATCTAATAAGTGGTGACGGCAACCATGACGTTTTTGATAAGTTGTACTCTGCCTGCGTGACTAAGTAGTCTCGCACTCCAGTGTGTTACTCTGCACAAAATCTTGTCATTAAGGGGATTATACTGCTGAATTGATAACTTTCTCCCTGTTAAAGGGACTCCCAAGTACCGGAACGACAACGAACCTTCCTTAAAGTCAGTGATCTTCAGGATCTCATCTCTGGTTTGAGCCTCCACTAAGCCAAAATAGACTTTGCACTTTTTCGGATTTACTTTTATGCCAGTAGACTTGGAGAATATATGAAACACATTTATAAGCAACTCAATTGATCTCTTGTCTCCTCTTGAAAAGAGCAAGAGATCATCAGCAAAACACAGATTAATTATGTGAAGGTTCTCACATTTTGAATGGTAATTGAAATCAGGAATTGTCCGCAAATTATCCAAGTATCTCTGAAGGTACTCCATAACAATTACAAACAGTAGGAGTGAAGTAGGATCTCCCTGGCGCAAGCCTCTTCGAGCTTTCATACTAAATGTATAACTACCATTAACACAAAATCTGTAAGATACCGTTGTTACTGCAATCATAATCCACCTCCTGAACTGATTTGGAATTCCCACTTCTCGCAATATGTTATCGAGCGCATTCTAGTCCACGGTATCATACGCCTTTTGGATATCTAATTGCAACATTCATTTTGGAGTGTTGCTTTTCCTGTTGTAACCATTGACCAATTCATATGCCAACAAAATATGGTCGTGAATATGCATACGCGGCACAAAGGCTGCATTGATTCCGACTCACAATACACTTCAGGACCTTTCTCAATTTATTTGTAATAACTTTTGAAATGATTTTGTAAACGGTGGAACAACACGATATCAACCTGAAATCCTGTATAGACTTAACATCCAGCTTTTTGGGAATCAAAGTGACAAGAGTGCAGTTGAGATCCAAGTACATTTGCTCCTTTTCAAAAATTTAATGACAGCCTCAATAACATCCTTCTTAATAGTTGTGTAATACCCGGTATAATTAACACTAATGGATGTCACTAATTAATTTTGGTGAGAACATTAGTAGATAAAAGTATACTAGGACCTTATTTATTGTTTATGAGGAAAATGGATAAATAAGTTTCATAAGGGTAGTATTGTCATTACATCACTAATGTCAAGTTAAGGGTTTGTTTGGATGGTATCTTACTCTCTCATTGGGAAGCAAAACCAGAATTTTGGAATAGAGAGGGAGGAGGAAAATGTGAAAAGAGGAAGAAGAGGAATAACGAAGAGCTTCAAGTCTCCATCTTTCCACTTGCATGCACCAAGAGATTGTTCAAATCCATGATTCTCACCATCATCATCCTGCTGAACAACTTCTCCATCATCATCAAGGTGAGTTTCATAGTTAGAGACCTTGGGGTTTATGGGTTTTGAATGAAATTTAGCATTAAGGGTTTAAGTGTGAAAACTTTTGTTTCATGTTGGTAATATGTATGTTATTCTTGTCAATTCTGCTACAAAATAGAGTATAAACGATTTTGGATGCTATGTGAATGTTGGGTTAGTTTAAATTGAAGTTGGGTTGGAGATAGTATCTTTAAAATGCAGAATTTTTGGGTCTGTCAGTGATGTAACCGGTTACATGTTTGATGTAACCGGTTACATGTGTGAAAAAAAGGTGAAAAACGCAGTTTTTGGGTCATGTAACCGGTTACATGATTCATGTAACCCGTTACATCGCTGTTTGGGCAGCTTTTTCGAAACTTCATAAATTCATAACTTTTGCATCGTATATCCGATTGACGCAAATTTTATATCGTTGGGAAGCTAACGGAAAGTGCTATGAGATGCCTAAGCTTCCATAACTCTATCATAATTCTAAATATTACTAAAATCCAAATGTATATTTTGTATCTTGTTTAATAAAAGCAAAACTTGGTGAAAATTAGTATGTGACATGTATGATTGACTCTTGGGTTTATATAAACTAACCTAAGTATAATACATGATTAATTAAAGATAATTAAGACATGTAATGATAGATTGCGTTATATGGA